>NW_026890532.1:0-88809 GCF_963514075.1 Conger conger
CAAGACAGGGTAACAGTGTACTTCATCATAGGTTCTCATTTATCACTGTAGCAAGGGCAGGGCTGCCATATTGGGGTAGAGTGTGGGGGGAATCTGGTGGCGGGGCCCAATGAAGATCTTTTCATGGAGAGCCAAATCCCTGCTATGAGTTTGGGGCTTCTGTGGAACAGAAATAATTCATAACTTTTTTTTTTTTTGTTTTGTTTTTTTGTTAACTCATAATACACGCCTATTCCCAAGAAGGCTGCCGACAGAACAGTACTTGCATTGCGCCTCGGGAGTCAATATTTTTTTTTACAAAAATTTTAACCTTGGAGGCTTAATACCTTATATAGGGAAACAATAAAATAGTAAACAGGTTTTCCCTATTAGCCTACTTGTTTGCCTTGGGAGCATGAATTTGTTTGTTGGACAAAGTAAAATGATCAATTAATTAAAATTACCTAAGATAAGGAGAGGCTTTAGAGGGCAGGTATGGAAGATATTGGAATATACACAAAGGGATCAATACATTTCAGTTCAGCTTCTCTTCATAGGGTCGAAACACAAAAGATAAGAGAAACAGAAAACCTGCGACTCTCGCAATAGCCTCTGCCTTCTTGCAGAGTTCACTAAGTGGTCACTTTATTAGGTACACCAACTTGTAAATGCAAATATTTAAACACCATACTCGTAACAGTGGTAGCAATAAATTGCAAATTGCCGCATTTTCTTTTCGGACATGCACATCTCTAGCTATTGTTAGTGGGCTAGCTGTAAGCCCACAGCGTATCATCCTTCCCCAGGCCGAACGGGAGGTGTGTACGCAGGTGGGGGGTAGTTACTATCACCACTTGAGAGCTCGTAAGGTGTGGTTTTGATTGACAAAACGGGACTCTCTTTGTTTGAGAATCAGTCTAGGCGCTCGGAGACGGCGAAGGTGAGCGCTTTGCTGAAGTATTTTTTCCAAGTCAACTTTAAAATGTACAATTGCCTAGGACAGTTAAATGAGTTTTTACGGAGTCTTAACTCCATGCTATGAGCACCATAACCAATTCCCGGTCAGACCAGTCCAGCGCTAGCTCCATGACCGAGAGGCAAGCAGGCGGTAATAAATATTACCCAGAAATGATGGACGGATCCAGCGTCTTGGACCACAGCAAGACTATCGGGGGATATGGTGCGGGACATGGAGGGGGGCATGAAGGGTATGTAGCAGTCACTCTTTTTCGTGAACTATCAATACGCAGCTGTAATATATGCTGTGCACTGTAAATTTTGTTTCTTCAAAATAACGCTTTTCATGTCGCCCTTGATTGTACTCTGTCACCTGTGTAATCTTGATTATGTTGTGGCACAACAATTTTTTTGGTGAATTGAATTCGCTTAAAGTAAGACATTACACATAGGCCCCTGTGTAAGTAAGCATTATTTAGAAAAAATATTAAAAATATTAATTTAAAAATATTATTAAAATGAAATATCGGTAGCCCATTAAAAGTTTTTTTGTTGTAGCTCCCCATTCGTTTTTGTGTGACAGGTGGTTACACACGCATGGTCCCTTTTTTTCCTGGGTATTTCCACGTGCTGTAAATAACACTCATTTTAAGTAAACATATTGATAATGTGTTGTTAAAATGATCATAGAGCAAAATGCAATACATTAAATTCCAGCCACATTATTATTATTATTATTATCATTATTTTCCATCCATCCATTATCTTAACCCGCTTATCCTGAACAGGGTTACAGGGGGGCTGGAGCCTATCCCAGCATACATTGGGCGAAAGGCAGGAATACACCCTCCAGTCCATCGCAGGGCATACACACCATTCACTCACACACTCGTACCTATGGGCAATTTAGACTCTCCAGTCAGCCTAACCTGCATGTCTTTGGACTGTGGGAGGAAACCAGAGTACCCGGAGGAAACCCACGCGAACACGGGGAGAACATACAAACTACACACAGAGAGCCCCGGCCGACCGGGATTCAAACCCAGGACCATCAGTGCCGCCCTATTATTATTATTATTAGAATTATTATTGTTATTGTTGTTGTTGTTGCTGTCATTTTGATTTTTATTATTATTGTTACAATAGTAGCAGTAGCAGTAGTAGTATTTAGATGCTTTTTAAATGAAACATTGTTGACATCAATATAGTTTTATGAAAATGAAAAATCATGCCATGAGAAAGCTAATCCTGCTTTCTCAAACAATGCTGTTTGGCGCATTGGTGGCTGTAACTCCATGTATACAATTAGAGTACTGCTAACAGCCCAGCTAGAGCATTCAATTATTATGATGGATATTGTCCATAGAAGTGATAACATGTATCTATAATGGTTGGTTATTCATCTTTGCTTTTGCTTTTCCCCTTCAGTGTGCAGGCCCTTCATCAGAAAGCACAAATCCTGCCGACTCAATTTAAGGAATATCTGGCCAAAGCAGACATGAGTCTTCAGACTGTAAGTTCTTCTAAAGTGTGTAAATCTACTATCCAGTGGAGGCAAGTATGCTGTTTTTACTAATAGAAAGACTATATATCAACATATAAATGTTTTACTGTTCAAAATAATCCTTTGGTCCTTGCTTATATTGTTGACATACTTATTTGTAACCAATCCAATTTAAGCCTGTATTAACAGCACTTTCTCCCTTCCCCCTCTCTTTACATCCCACTTTCTTTCACTTTCTCTCTCACACATTTAACTTCCTCTCTCCTCCCTGTTTTCACTCAAACTCTCATTATTTCCACTCATCAAGGCAAATTAATTTTTTTCTTTCAAAAAAAGTTTCAAAAGTTTTAGTTTTCCTCACACCGCCGTGTAGACTGTTAAGTATGTTAATTTGTGGGCTGTGGGATTAGGGCAAGAGGCAGAACAGAAACTTCAGCTGTTATCAAAACTCAAACCAAGAAAGGATTCATGAGAGATAGCAAGGTAGAAACCACTACTATCCAAGAGAAACATCAGTACTCCTCTCACAATTGCAAAGAAACATCTGGATGATCCCCAAGCCTTTTGGGATAATGTTCTATTGAATGATGAGTCGCAAGTAGAACAAGTAGTATAATTCTGTGCTGATAAGAGTCTGGGGAGTGAAAGACTTTGTGTTGCCATCTAGAGGCTTGTGATTAGAACAGTAATGCTCAGATTAATTAAATCTAGTGTGCAGAGCTCCAGCCCTAGAGGGCATTGAGGTGCCGGAGTTCATCTGGGAGACTACTTACTCTAACACTGTGTCTCTCCCCCATGTTCTGACCAAAATAGTGCATCAATCCCCTTTTTTTTTAGTTGTGATATTTCATTGGCTTTAAATGAAAAAGTTGCCATGTGTGTATTGTCGAATGAAGAGGCGGATATTTTTGCTGTGTGTAGTGTTTGAGTGAGTTTGAGCTTCCTATAGTAGAGAGCCCTGCTGAAAAAACTGAAGCTAGATTTTCAAACAGCTGGTAGCTGGTTGACCAGTTCAGACTAGCTCCCAGCATGACGTGGTTTGACCAGCTCAAGCTATTTTTGAAACAGCTGGTCGATCAGCTCATACCCAGCTAGACCAGCTTCATGACCAGCTTGGCCATGCTGGTTAACCAGCTTATACTCAGGTAGACCAGCATATGACCAGCTCAATTGTCAAGCTGTTTGAGCTGGCATAGCTGGGTTTTACAGCAGGGAGCTTCCTGCTGACGGATGCTCTGTGTGCCTGTGTCCTCCACAGCGCCTGATAGAGACCTCTCCCTGGGGCGATGACCAGGACACCATCGCGCAGCAGATGACGAAGCACAACAAGTTCCACAGCTCCATCCAGAGGAGCCCGGAGGTGGAGCATGCCCGGACCGAGCTGGTACTGACTATGTGCTTTCTTGGCTTGAACAAGCGTTTGCTGTTTTAATTGTCTTAAGATATAAGAGAAGTTCTGTCCCTGGATTTCTTATCAAACTCTGAACAATTTAATCAGCTCAATTATTTATTCTAAATGCTCTAAATGTTGACTGTGCTCCAATGTAAGAGGGGGCTAACCAGCATTCAGCCATTCACAAAATGTCTGCCAGACACAAGCTGGTCCTCCACGACCTTACCTATAAAGCTAGATGTCTCACAGGCCCCAACCCCTGGCCATTTCCCTTCTCCTGCATAGTGTGCCTTTAGATGCTGTTGAGGTTGTATATCAACACCCATAACTACCTATTTTAACATATCGTGATATTGTATTTTAGTTACAATATAAAATTTATTTTAAAATGACATATACATTTATTTGTCATTTTATTTAATGACTAAATCCATTCATCCATCTGTATATTGATGAAATTTTTCAGAAAATGTCCTGGAGCAGGTCCAACCAGCTTCAAGACCTATCAAAGATCTTCAAGGATATCTCCGGGGAGATCATATAGGTGAAGGAACGTAAGGAAGAGGAGCTAGTGTTTGACTGGGGTGACAAAAATATTGACAACTATATCCCCAAGAAGCAGGATAGCTACTTGGTAAAAGTTCCCCATCCCAGAGCCACCTGCCTTTAACCAGGCTGCATCCATAATTACATACAATCCAGGCTGACCAGCACTCACTCGATACAGTATAAATTTTGAAGTGATTTAAAAATGTTTGTTTTGTTTTTTTCTCAGAGGCTGATGCGTGACCTGGAGAAGAAAGAAAAGGATCTAAATAAACTCAGTGAAAATGTGAAAAACCATCTGAACTATAATCACCCTGCTGCTGATAAGATTAAGGTACTATAGGTGTTGCCTGACCCTCTCCTAACCTCCTTATGCATTATGAGGACAGGAAAGCATCCATTAATTTTATAACAGAACTATTTCAAAGAAAAGCAAGACATTCATTTTAGCAAATGCAAGATCAATTTACTATGATGGTTTCCAAAGGGTGGGATGTACTGTAGTTTACTCTCTGAAATCATTGAGCCACCCTTGTCACCCTCTCAGAAGATTGAACTGCTGAACCCAGGAACTGACTTGTCTGGACAGAAAAAGACTATATGAATGAATGATAAATGATCTCTAATGAGGAAGGCAGACCTCCTCTGTCAATCCATAGTCCCCTGTGTTAGACTCCCTTCAGACGCTCCTTCAGCCCCCTGCCTGTGAAAATCACGAATAAGCTCTGGGTCCAAAATGTCCCGAGAGGGAACCCAAGAGCGCTCCTCAGGACCAAAACCCTCCCAGTCAATAAGGTATTGTTTGCCCCTGCCCACGCAGTGCTCAGCCAGGATGCGATGCACCGTATAGACTGGACCCCTGTCAATAAGCCGTGGAGGTGGCGGGGGAACCTCCGCCGGGGCCAGCGCACTTATCAATACCGTTTTGAGGTGGGAGATGTGGAACGTGGGGTGGATTCTCATGGACCGGGGAAGTTGGAGGCGCACAGTAATGACCAAAATGGAGTGAGCTTGCATGACTCCACCCGTAATGGCAGATCGCGCGTGGACAACCACACCCGTTGCACCACCCTATAGGATGGCGCCGACCGGTGACGCCTGTCAGCCAGCCTCTTCTGGTTGGTTGTAGCCCTTAGGCACGCAGTCCGCGCCTTCCTCCAGGTGGCCCGACACCACCAAACAAAAACCTCAGCAGAGGGCACTTCGCCCCCTGACTCCAGTTCCGGGAACAGTGGCGGAGGGTACCCAAACTGAACCTCGAAAGGCAAGAGACCTGTGGAGGTGTTCTGCAGCGTATTGTGCCCTGTTAATGCCCCCCCATGTAGCCTAACCTGCATGTCTTTATACTGTGGGAGGAAACCTACAGAAACATGGGGAGAACATGCAAAGTCCACACAGAAAGGCCCAGGCCAGCATTCACACCCAGGACCTTCTTGTTGTGAGGCAACAGTGCTATTCACTGTGCCACTGTGCTGCCCAGGCTTGTGTAATGAGAGACCTGCTGTCCTTCCTCCAGGCTACTGACATCCAGGCCAAGTACATCGAGCTCCTCACCCACTCAGGTGACTACTACAAGTTCCTGGGGGATTTGCAGAATAACATGCAGTTGCTGAAGGTACAGTATGGTACAGAGTGGAGACAGGGAGTAAATAATTGTAGGGGCAGGGCTCTTGTATATTAATGCAGGGAGGATGACCTGTGTGACATTTTGTAAAAAATGTTAGCCATTTTCCAGATAAAAAATTGTTTCAAGCATGTCTTTATAATATGATAGCATACAATTCTAATGTATAATACATATTATATACACTCAGGGTGGTCACACCAAATATTGATTTGATTTAGACTTTTCTTCTGTTCACTCACTTTGCATTTTGTTAATTT
Organism: Conger conger; assembly: GCF_963514075.1. NCBI lineage: Eukaryota > Metazoa > Chordata > Actinopteri > Anguilliformes > Congridae > Conger > Conger conger. The sequence goes on from NW_026890532.1 coordinate 6,264, forward strand.
ATTCACATTTCTATTTTTGAAAGCATTCTTTTTTACAGCATTTTTTCACACCTGCCAAAAACTTTTGCACAGTACTGTAAATTCAATATATCTACTCACAAAACATTTAGCAATCTAATCACTTAAAATTTGACTTTACAATTATAAGATACATATGTGTAAACGATGCGAGCTTCCCTGATCATTTGTGTGTGTTATCACACTTGTGTGAGATGTGTCTCATGGAAAGCCTCCATTTCTAATCACTCAGGTGGGAACTGGAGTTTTGGAAGAAGAGCTAAGATGGCTTCTGGCTCAGTATTGGTCCCAGACAAACCAGTACCTGGCAGACAGCCTGGCCCGCTACCAGCTGGATTCCAAGCAGGAGTTGCGGAGTCTCCAGGAAAGCCTGGACAAAGCCCTGAGGGACTACAGAGCTGCCACAGAGAAGCTGGACAGGCTGACCGCCGAGCTGAAGGCCCTGCAACAGCAGCTCACCCAGGAGCAGCCACAGGTCTGAGAGGTCAATATCCGCTATGAGACACTTTACAAGACCATTGAGGAGCAGAGCAAGATGCTCAACGACCACAGCAGGGGGATCCAGAGGCTCCAGGGCATGACTAAGGAGCGACTGGAGGAGGAGCTGAGGGCCCTCAGGCAGGTGAGTGATGAGCTAAAGGAGGGGAAGGAGAATAATGACACCCAGAACTCCACCTATATATGGAAGGAAAGGGACAGGTTGAAAGCAGTAAATGAAACAATCCTAAAGCAAGCGGCTGTGTTATTATTTGAGTTATTATTAAATTCTTTCCAAATTTGGACCATGGCTGCTTCCTTATGGATTTTTCCCCTTTTTTGTCTCATCACAAAAGAGCACATGCTTGGTGGCATGCATTTGAATAATTTGTGAGGTCGCTGCATTTTTTAGCTGTCAGTTAGTTTAGTTAGTCACTTGTAGCTTGCAACCTCCATGGCATTTCTTCATACAATGTCACAATTAATGTGATTTCAGATGAATTCCTAAACTAATCTGTAGAATGTGATCATACAAATCCTGGAATAGCAAGCAGAAATGACTGCTTTATATTTACTTTCATGACATGCCACTCAGGACACCTGTTTGCTTGTTTAATTGTCTTTTACATACCCTGTTGCAAAAAACAGTTCAAGCGAGGTTTTGAAACAGCTGGTAGCTGGTATTTCAAGCTGGTCAAAGCTGGATTTTACACCAGGGTAGTATCTCTGCCTGTTTGTGCTGGAAGAATGTGCATCATTCTTGTCAGTACAAACCCAGCAATTCAAAGTGGATAAATGTAGGCATATTCAAGGTTGTACTGTGTTGAAATGCCAGTTTGAATACATTGCCATTACCTTCATTTCGATGTGACATATTTCAAATTGAGACTATGGAATGAGAGAGAGAGGAATTACCTTTAAATGCTAACATTGATGTAATTAGAACAATGATAGAGTATGGATATCAGAAGAGCTCTATAAGCCTTTGCTCTTATATCATGAATCTTCAATGAACTTCAAATGATTGTAACTGTCATCACTCTTTTTTTTAATTTACATACATCAGGCCTAATACAAGGAGCTCCTGGAGGAGAAGGAAAGTCTCAGGATGGTGGCTCAAGTGCAGGGGCGGGTCCAGAAGAATGAAGATGAGCAGAAGCAGCTCTGGAAGCGATATGAGCTGAAATATGATACTGAGAAGGTCAAGACGGTGCAGGAACTCACATCCCTTAGGAGTGAGATTGAGAAGCTAACGGCCTTGGAGGACCGCAACAAAGGCCAGCTGCAGAGCTCTGAGCGGATAATGTCTGAGCTGGCCTGGATCAGAGATGAGCTAGAGAAGGGACGTGTCCAGAAGAATGAAGATGAGCTGAAGCAGCTCCAGAAGGTTGTTGAGGAATGGAAGAGCCAATATGAGCGGAAATCTGATACTGACAAGGGCAAGTTGCAGCAAGAACTCAAATCCCTTACTAGTGAGATTAAGACGCTAACGGCCAAGCTGAGGGCCTTGGAGGTTGGCTACAAGAAATGCAGTCATACCTCCACCCGCATATCCTCATTTGAGGTGCAGCTACAGACCATCAAAAAGAAGGTGGAGCAGGGGCTGACCCAGAAGAATCATGACATTGAGACGCTCACAACCAAGCTGCAGAGCTTTGAGCAGGTAGTGTCTGAGCTGGCCCGGATCAGACATGAGCTAGAGAAGGGACGTGTCCAGAAGAATGAAGATGAGCTGAAGCAGCTCCAGAAGGTTGTTGAGGATTGGAAAATCCAATATCAGCTGAAATCTGATACTGACAAGGGCAAGTTGCAGCAAGAACTTGAATCCCTTAGAAGTAAGATTAAGACGCTAATGGCCAAGCTGAGGGCCTTGGAGGATGGCAACAAGAAATGCAGCCATACCTCCACCTACATATCCTCCCTTAAGGAGCAGCTACAGACCAACATCAAGAAGGTGGAGCAGGAGCTGACCCAGAACAATCATGAGATTGAGAAGCTAACAGCCAAGCTGAGGGTCTTGGAGGACCGCTACAAGGGCCGGTTGCAGATCTCTGAACAGAAGCTTCAGAGGGAGCTTAAGTTGTTCCAGAGGCGCCTGGAAGATTTAGAAAAGAGAATAAAGGTTCACCACCATGTAATCACTATCAAAGAGATAACAGTGCGTGGAATCTGTGGATGGGTCTCCATTACTGCCCTGGTAGAGTCCAAACTCCTCAACCCCTCAGACGTCCAGAAGATTGCTCAGGGCCAGCTCACCATCGAGGACATTGAGAGCAAGCTAAAGAGATACCTACAGGGGTCAGGCTGCATCGCAGGAATCTTTCTTGGGAAGGAAAACAGGACCCTCCCCATCTACCAGGCTAAGAAGGAGGGCCTTCTCCGCCCAGGCACCTCCCTAGTGCTTTTGGAAGCACAAGCTGCCTCTGGTTTTACGATTGACCCCCTTAACAAGACTGTTCCTGACTGTGGAGGAGGCATGTGAGAGGAACCTGATAGGTCAGGAGTTTAAGTTTAAGTCCAAGCTGCTGTCAGCTGAGAGGGCTGTCACAGGCTAGGACAAGCACAAGGACCCACACACAGGCGACATCATCTCCCTCTTCCAGGCCATTGAGAAAGACATCATAGAGAAAGGGCATGGAATCCGCCTACTAGAGGCCCAAATTGCCAGCGGTGGTATCATCGACCCCAAAAAGAACCACCGCATTGATGTGGATGTAGCCTTTCACCGGTGATACTTTAACAAAGAGATGAATGACATACTAGCCGATGAAGGGGATGACACCAAGGGCTTCTTTGACCCCAGCTTACCTTACTTACCTGCAGCTGATGAAGAGGTGCATCACTGATGAGAAGACCGGCCTGGTTCTACTTCCCCTTTGGGACAAGAAGGAGTCCAGGATTTTGAGGATGCGAGAGCAAGAGTGCGAGTGGGAGGGAATCATCATCTTGGCAGCTGATAGTTCCATCCGCCTGGTGGTGGTGGATCAGAAGACTGAGAAACGGTATGACATCCAGGACTACCTGGACAAGGGCTTGCTTAGCCAGAGCACCATTGATCAGTACCACTCTGGGGCACTCACCCTCACCAAGTTCGCTGACCAGGTCCTCAACAAGAGTAACATGGACGTGTCCATAACTTCCACTTGTGCAGAGGATGTTGCCATGGTAGAGGAGGACAACGGGAGGAGGATTATCCAAACCACCACCACCTCCTCCACCTTCAGCCTCTCCTCCACCAGCTGTATCCGGTTGCATATGAATGAATCAGTCTTTTTCACTGGACAGAGTTTTAAATATCTGGAAATAAATATTACACCGCATTTAGATAATCTGTTCAAAGAAAACTATATCCCTCTCATAGATAAAATTAGAACAGATCTGTATAATTGGTCTACTACCATCTCTCTGGGGAATAATAAATGTTATACGAATGAAATTGTCCCAAGATTACATTACTGAACATGTTACTTATCTGCAGCTTTTTAAAATCTCTGAACAAACATATTTCAAAATGGTGTCATGGTCGTTGGTGAGACAGGACTCACGGTGGGTCCAGATGGAAGCTAACCTTTTTGATCCCTTGCCCTTGGATTCTCTTATATTCACAAAACACTTCAATAAGATAAAAAACATGGATCAATGTTTTACTGTTTTCAACACACTTTTAGCATGGAAGGATTTTGCTAAGAAGTTTGGTATTATCACGTGTACTTCAACCTACTGTCCTATCCATCAGAATCCTGATTTGAACAAACACTTCATCAATTAATATATGCACATGGACAAACATGGGTATAAAACAATTTATAGATTTGTTTCATAAAAACAAGCAATTAAAATCATTCATTGATTTAATAATTTGGTATTCCTTATACAGAGTTTTTTAAATATGTACAAATTCAGAGTGCTGTCCGTTCGTAAATAAATTGTGGTCTAGATTAAATAACTGAAATCTATTAAAGATTTGGGGAAAAAATCTAGGGATGGTCTTGGAGGAAAATAGCTGGCTAAATATTTGTGAAAGAATACATTTCTTTCACAAATGCATATTTTGAATTAAATAGGCTACATTGTGCAATGCCTGCTGTAACAGCTGTGTTGGAATGTCAAAGCTAAACTCTATTAATATTCTATCTACGCAAGACTGGCATGCTGTGACTGGTAATTGGTCATTATGAAGACAAGAGGAAGTATGTTACTATCGTTTTATTTTAACAATACATTTGAATGGATGCCAAAACATTTACAAAAGGTATATTGTAAGTGATGTTGGTGGCACTTAAGTGACACACCCAATGGTAACTTGGAGAGTTTTATTACTTACCTTATATAACCTTTTAAAAGCAGGATTTAGCTTCACGTACAGTGCAGAGTATGAACGGCTTCCTGGTGGTAATCTGTTCTGTTCACTTTTTTAAAATGAAAACTGGGTTATGCCAAATTTGACATGATTTTGTAGCCGCTGACAAATTTCCAGCATGAGGTCCGAATATGAACATCGGGAACGACGGACGGGCGTCTTCACCCCTTGTAGTGTGACATCAGTGATGTGGCGTCTGGGACGCCCCACGACACCCCAACAAAATGTCTAGCATGTCAGATTTTTTTCTTTTTTCCTACCTAGTTTGACACTCCTGACAACGGTCAATGACGTGCTCCTGGACATTGGTCAATTGGATGACACAGTGCTCAAGATCCCTTTACCCTCCTCCCCGAGGACCTATGAACTCACACAAGATTGTGATCATGGCAGCATACGATGATTGGTCGGGGTCATACTTGTAGCGTTGCCACTCTCCTGGCCAAGATGTTTTTTGGATCACTGGATGTTTTTTGTTATTCTCACCATTCTCTGCAAACTCTAAAGACTGTTGTGCGTGAATATCCCAGGAGATCAGCAGATCCTGAGATACTCAATCCACCCTATCTGGCACCAATAATCATTCCACGATTGACTCACTTAAATCACATTTCTTCCCCATTCTGACATTTAGTCTGATTCATTGAATGAGCATCTGGAGAGATGGTTGTGAATGCTGTGACCGAAATGATGTGCTGGAATGCCCTAGTGTGTGGTCACACCCAGATGGAGTCCATAGCGTTATTGAACACAAAGCTGAAAAACAAGAAATCCATGTGCAGTGCACTGCAAATCCTGAAGGCCTATGACGTAATACATTGGCCGCTAATTCTGTGTTTTATGTCTAGTGGTTATTCCCTACGTTTTTTTTTCTCTTAAGGCACACCAGTTCCCAAGAAGGCTGGCGACAGAACAGTGCTAGTATTATTCCTCGGGAGTCTATCGTTAATTGTTATCACAACGACAAGACACAAGATTTCCTTAAATGAGGAACTTAGCGTTCGAGTAGAGTTCACTCCACTTTATTATGTACACAAACTTGTAAATGCTAATATTTAAACACGATAGTATTAACAGTGCTAGCAATAAATAGCAATTTGCCGCAATTTACCGCATTTTCTGAAGGACATGCAAATCTCTAGTTATTGTTAGTGGGCTAATTGTAAGCCCACAGTATATCATCCTCCCCCAGGCCAAACGGGAAGTGTGTACGCAGTTGGGGGGGGGGCAGTTGCTATCACCGCTTGAGAGCTCGTAAGGTCTTGGATTGGCAAAACGGGGCTCATCTGTGTTTGTGAATCAGTCTAGGCGCTCGGAGACGCGAAGGTGAGCGCACGGGAGTGCAACGGTGAACTATTATTTCCCTGTCCATATAACGTCTACTTTCCGTCATCTTGCCTTTTTTCTGTACCATCCCAAAAGTGCTGTTCTGTCGGCTACTGCCTACTGTGATCCAAGTGAAGACAGGGTAACAGTGTACTTCATCATAGGTTCTCATTTATCACTGTAGCAAGGGTAGGGGGGGGGGGGGGGGGGGTCTGGTGGCGGGGCCCAATGTCAGATCATTTCATTGAGAGCCAAATCCCTGGTATCAGTTTGGAGCTTCTGTGGAACAGACATAATTAAAAAACTGTCAGTGTTTATGTCTAGTGGCTATGCCCTAGGTTTTTATTTGTTAACTTATAACACACCTATTCCCAAGAAGGCTGCTGACAGAACAGTACTTGTATTGTGCCTCGGGAGCCTATTGGAGTTATTTTTTATTTTTATTTTTTTTCATTTGATCAGTGGCAGCGGGATTCCACTTACCTGGGTGGGGCGCCATACATACATGCGCGCACGCACACACGCAGGCACATTTTTTAAAACAACTATTTTAACCTTGGAGGCTTAATACCCTATACTGGGTTCATAGAAAAAAGGAAAACAATAAACTAGTACACGTGGTGTCCCCAATTAGTATACTTGCTGGCCTTGGGAGCATGAATTTGTTTGCTGGACAAAGTAAAATGATCAATTAATTGAAACTACCCACGATGGGGAGAGGCTTTAGAGGGCAGATATGGATGATATTGGAATATACACAAAGGGATCAATACATTTCAGTTCAGCTTCTATGCATAGGATAGCGTTCGAACACATAGCGAGTGCCCATTCAGGATGTTCGAACAGCACCTGAAGCACAGCAAACCGACTACAGTTTTGCACTCTATTATGCAGGCTCATCTCCATTGAATCTTTATCTGCTTAATCTTAAAATGCGATTGCAAATGAGCTGTGTGCTCATGGAAGCCTGCGAGGCAATAAATAGCAATTTGCCGCATTTTCTTTCGGACATGCAAATCTCTAGTTATTGTTAGTGGGCTAGATGTAAGCCCACAGCGGATCATCCTCCCCCAGGCCAAACGGGAAGTGTGTACGCAGGTGGGGGGCAGTTACTATCATCACATGAGAGCTCATTAGGTGTGGTCTTGATTGACAAAACCGGACTCATCCCTGTTTGCGAATCAGTCTAGGCGCTCGGAGACGGCAAAGGTTAGCGCACGGGACTGAAACGGTGAAGTATTATTTCCCTCTCCATATAAAGTCGACTTTACGTCATCTTGCTTTTTTTCTGTACCATCCCAAAAGTGCTGTTCTGCCATCTACTGTCTACTGTGATCCAAGTGAAGACAGGGTAAGGTAACAGTGTACTTCATCACAGGTAATAACAATGTTAACCCTCTTCTTATATTTGGGGTTAATTTGACCCCATTCAGAGTTTGACATCTTTAAAATACCAGTTAACCTTTTTTAAATCTTGATACTGTATGGTTTTTCTATTTTCTAAACAAAAGTCCTGTAACAACTTTGCATGTGTTGTATAGGCTTATTTTAACCCTCTGTAACTGTATAAAATGTCTGAAAATATACAACCATTTTCATTTTTATCTCAGATTTCTGTGGATGATTCTGGTGGCACTTTCACAGACTGGTGCAAAACTTTCACTTAATGTACCTCACACTCTAAAATGAGATGTTTCTCAAATATTTTTCAAATTTATCGATAAAGGCTAGCCATTTGGGAGACAATAAGAATGCAACACACAAAGTGTAATCATTTTGCGTTTATTTAAACTGTTGGGGTCAATTTCACCCCAAATATAAAGGTGGTCATAAACTCTTAACATTATAGGGGGGTTAAGTAGATGGTTTGTCTCTAATCAAGTGAGTGATGAGAGTGAGGTTTTAGTTCCACATCCCTATGAGGTAAAGCAGGCTGAAGGCGCCTGAAAACGGTGGGGTAGAACATCATCTGTCTGAAACTTCTGCCGGACTGGCCACTTATTGGCCAAGACCAAATTTGGGAATGGAGAACTTAACCTGTTCTGTCGCTATCTAGTTACCATCAGACAAAAGCAAAATTATTTGGAACTTCACTTGCAGTTGAGTTGAGGGTGGCTTGTCATAGAAACGTTGAATGTAAATAAATGACAGCTGATACCTGCCTCTGGAGAAATTAAAAGTGTAATAACATGGTGTGGGTGTGGCCAATGCTTGCCTTAGTCAGTCTTCCCATGCACATACAACTTCAGATGTCTTAATGTGCACATTGTGAGCCGATATGATTGAAAAGTACGATACAGACACAGAAATGTTCCCATGTAAATTTGGCCCTTCCAAATATGGGACAGAAAGCACAAAAGAAGAGCGAGCACTGGGCGTTCTCAAAACTGAATCAGACACCAATCAGCCACAACATCAATATTACCTGAAAATCATAGACTTTGATTGATTGCATGTCGATATATTTAGAATAATTCCTTGTTTTTCACTTGGCAACAAAACAAACATATTAAACACATTACGCTCAACACAAGATAAACACGAATGTATCCCCATTTAAGGAACTATTGGGTCTTTATTAAATTTATGATGTGGCTAACCACATCGATTCAGCTAGAAACGTGGCAATATTCTATCATTAAAAGAGAAAGCTGCAAAACTGAAACGGTTAAATCGCGACTCCATATCAGCAAAATCTTAAAGTGAGTACAATTTAATACTTGTTGTGAAAACTGGATGAGAGGCTCTCCGTGTTTGCGAATCAGTCTAGGCGCTCGGAAGGTGAGCTCACGGGAATGCTACGGTGAAATATTTTTTTCCCTCTCCATATAAAGTCTAATTTAAAATGTACAATTTCCTAGGACAGACGTTGGATTAAAAATTACGAGTACGATAACCAATTCCCGGTCCGATCTGTCCAGTGCTAGATGCACGACTGAGGGGCACGCAGGCGGTAATAAATACTACACAGAAATGATGGACGGATCATTATCACAGCAAGTGGCATATGGCGCGGGACATGAAGGGGGACTTAGAGGGTATGGAGCAGTCGCTCTTTTCCATTAACTATCAATGCGCAGCTGTAATGCATTTTATTCACCGTTCATTCAATTTCGTTTCTTAAAAATAACGTTTTTCATGTTGCCCTTGGTGGCACCTGTATAATCATGATTATGTTGTGGCACAACAATTTTTGTCTAATTTTGGTTAATCGAATTCGCTTAAAGTAAAACGTAAGCATTCTTTATAAAAAGATATACGTGTTTCAGTGTTTCATTAAAAGCATTTTTGTTGTAGCTCCCCATTAGTTTTTGTGTGACAGGTGGTTACTGTCACACACGCATGGTCCCTTTTTTCTGGGTATTTCGACGTGCAGAAAATAACACTCATTCGATGTAAGCATATTGATAATGTGTGGTTAAAATTATCATACGAGCAAAATGCAATGCAGTAAATTCCAGCCGCATTATCATTATTATTATTATTATTATTATTATTGTAGTAGTAGTAGTAGTAGTAGTAGTAGTAGTAGTAGTAGTAGTAGTAGTAGTAGTATTTAGATGTTGTTTTAAATGAAACATTGTTGACATAAATATTTATGTTTTATCAAATGAAAAATCATGCCATGAAGCTAATCCTGCCCGCTACTGTTTGGCGCACTGGTGGCTGTAAATCCATGTATTCAATGGTAACATGAAATTATTATGATGGATATTGTCCATAGAAGTGATGACATGTATCTATAATGGTTGGTTATTCATCTTTGCTTTTGCTTTTCCCCTTCAGTGTGCAGGCCCTTCATCAGAAAACACATTTCCTGCTGACTCAATTTCAGGAATATCTGGCCAAAGCAGACATGAGTCTTCAGACTGTAAGTTCTTCTAAAGTGTGTATATCTACTATCCAGTGGAGGGTAGTAAACTGTTTTTACTACTAGAAATACCATATGTCAACAAATAAATGTTTTACTGTTCAAAATATTAATTTTCTCCTTGCTTATATTGTTGACATACTCCTTTGTAACCAATCCAATTTAGGCATATATTAACAGCAAGCAGTGTTCTAGGTCACACTAGCAAAGTTTCCAAAACCCTTATAGCTAGAGCTATAGCTGCTTCAGGTTTGGCAGTTGACAAAATGCCAGCAGTCAGTCCAAAATGTCTGATCAACACTATTTGTCAGAGAGCCATGTTAAAGTGCTGTTGTGTGCTGATGTGTGTTGAGGAGTGACTGAGAGATTATTGTGATGAGGTAATGCTCGGTGGAGCTTATACCAGTGTGACCCAGGCTTACAATGCATCCTCCTGTGGACCTGCAAGATCATTCGATTTTATCTAAATATCTAATAACAAAATTACATTAAATAAATAAATACATATAAATAAAGAGAATAATTCTAGAAATAATCAATATCATAAAACGAAATATGATTGCTGAAGCAAAATGACCAATTAGGCTCATGTGCCATGTTAGAGCTCCACCCTGTGGAGAAAAAAAAAAAAACCTACGATATGCCAGAACAGATCCCCGATAGCTAGAGCAAAGCAAAGAAGAAGAGTGAGTTAGCTGCATTCCAGATGTGTTCATGCGAGCTGCAAAGAAAAAAGATTTAAGACTACAGATAAATACGAAACAGAAACAATTTATGACCGAATTGTACCGTATACGTACCCGTTTTACCGGTTGATAACAGTAACAAGAGCTAAGTAGCTCCAATACTCTCTGCAGTGAAACTGAAGAGTGAATAAACACGCCATTTTTTCTGTTGATTTAACGAAGGAATTGCTTATAGTTTATAGTTAAGTTTTTATTTTTATTGTATTGATTGTGTGAAATGAGCCTCCCAGGAGAAGAACATTCCTCAATGCGTGTGCGATGAGATCAGCAGATTCTCTCACTGGCAATCTGGGGTATCTGAAAACGTTTTGCTATCGTTTCTGTGTTGAACGATATGTTTTCTCCCAACGGTGAGCAACGTTTTGCAACAGGCTTTGAGGTATGTTTGCTTCCGTTTGGTGGGTGTGTCGGGAGTCTAGCCTGAATCATAGGAGCCATAGGAGCAAACCATACTACGTCAGTCAGTCCGCCCACAGGATGTTGAACGCGCCACACCCTTTCTGTTTAAATAGACGTTTTGCTACGTTTTGTCGGGGCTGAACGTAGCCCTGGTATTGTTGAACTAATTGAGAATTGAGTTATTGAAACAAACTTAGCAAATTGAGAGACCGAGAATTTAAGGAAAGAAACCAAGTGATTTCTTGTGTTTGTGTATACTGATAGTTTGAACTGTTTAGTGTTAAAAGGTACAATATGTATGATTTCTGAGCCTTTTTCAATGATAGGAAGGGTTTGGTCTTGTAACAATGTTTTAACACAAAAATCTTACCTATTTTACCTTTAACAGTAAACGTAATGATTACTGTTAAATTAGGTGGGCAATTACAGTGTTATGAATGTAACATTTGGACACAAAATGACAAACAAAATCCCGCAGAAAAATTACCGAAGAAGACAAAACAAATTGCCAAGCTCCAAAGTCAACTTGCAACTCTGACTGCAAACAAGACACACAGACTCTAGCTCTAGCCATGTTATCGTCAAGTCAAGAAGGGAAAAGCTGACGCAAACGCAAAAGCAGAGTCCAGAGCTACAGACAAACAGCAAAGTGTCAAACCCCAACCCTGGTACTGTTTCAAATGTGGTGAAGATGGCCACATCACTCACTTCCTGTGAAAATGACCCCAATCCTGCATTAGCAGCCAAGAAGAAGAAAGACAGTCTGAGTGGGAATCATGCAGTCGTACTCCTGGAGCTCCTTTAAACTAGGAGAAGTTCCTGTTACGGGGTGAATGGGGAATGATGTTACCAATGAATGTCCTAAACGCACCAAGATCCTGCTAGCTGATTCAAAGCCTAGACGGCACACTGTCAGCCACCCAATGGATTAGTTGGTGAAAAGTGTTCCGCTCAGATACAAATAGCAGGTAGAAAATGTAACTGTTTGCTGGATACGGGATTGCAAGATGAGCTGCACAAAGATTACTCCAAAGTGCAAAATCGTCAGAGAGTTTCCCCAAAGTTTGGATACAAGCAAGTCCTGAAAGTCTGGCAAATGCGACAAAAACAGACCACTGAGGGAAATGTAATTTATTAATTTATTTATCAGGGACAGTGCACATTAATCAACATTTTCAGCTTTCACATCAATGTAAATGCGCCAGAGTTAGCTAATGAGCTGTAGTCCCACTAAAGGGCTGCTGAGACTCCCCGGGAAGGACCCAAGGGTGATTCCAGCTGGACAGTCTGGTTTTATGCGCGTCAGTCACCATCCGACAAACGTGTTCTGACTAATGGGCCATTGTGGAACATCCGTCTTCTTCCCCCTTGCCTGGACGACTAATAGTCAAGACTTCTGTCTAGACCGCAGTATACCTATACATCCTGAGGACAGAGAAGCTGTTGGAAAACATCTCCAAGAACTGCTTAGCGCAGAAGTGATCAGAGAGTCTAAATCAGAGAATATAGCCTAAGGCTAGCCCCGGAAAAATGCATCTTTACGTAGACATCAGTCAAATACTTGCGCCATATAGTGTCACACCAAGTTCAAACCTGAAAGAGTTTAATTCCTTGAATTCATCCGAATCCAAGATTTATAAAGGACTTTTCACACAAAGTACGGCCTCTCAACGACTTGACATCTGGATATCCACCTACCAGGAAGAACTTGAGGGTCAACAATGGGCAATATCGCAACCGAAAAGAGCCATTTTGTGGCAGGTGGATCACCGCATGTCAAGAGGCATTCGACCTGATCATAAGGGAACTGACAACTGTGCCAGTGTTGGCTTTTGCTAATCGACAGCTGCCATAGACTTTATATACAGACGCAAGCACTACTGGGTTAGGCGCTACCCTCTACCAAGAACAGGACAGGCACCTGAGAATCGTTGCCTATGCTAGTAGAGGACTTTCACACAGTGAATCCAGATACCCTGCCCACAAACTAGTTTTTAGCCCCTAAATCGGCTGTAACTAAAAAGTTTCATGATTATCTTTACGGCAGTTTATTTACTGTAGTAAAGGATAACAATCCCATTATGTACTTTCCACTACAAGATTGGATGCAACCAGTTCCAGATGGTTAGCCGCTCTGTTGACATATAATTTAAAGTTGCAATACCAAGCTGGAAAGCTGAACAACGACGCTGATAGTTTATCCTGACGACCACATGGAGGACTATCGAACGTTTTCACAACCCAGAAAGAACAGGAACGTATCTTGAATAAGGTCATCTGGTAAACTCCGGTGATCCTGGAGAAATTAGCGTTGATGTGGTTCAAGCCATTTGAGAGAGTCATCTCATCAAATTGACCAAACTTGCTGCTGATGTTGACTTTGCCTATGTTGGATCATTGACAATGCATCCAAGTGCTATATCTGACAGTTAGACACAATGAGAACAGTGGTGGATTAATAGGTTATTTACAATCTGCCTTGTGCTGAAATCAAGAAGTTGCAATCAGCTGACCCATGTATCAGGGAAGTTCTTCAGTGAGAAAAGCACTCCCCAGTCTACCTTACCTTCTCAGAGTTGGATCATCTAGAGCTACAAGATGGCAGGAAAAGAATAACAGGATCAAACAAATTACCAGCTTGTCTTACCTAAGAAGCTCCGAACTGATGTGTTAAAGAGTCAGCATGATGAGTTGGGTCACATGGGCACTGATCATACCCTGGATTTAGTCCGGAATCACTTTTTTTGGCCTAAGATGGCATGTGATGTGAAGCATAAAATCAAAACCTGTGGTTAGAAGCAAGACCTTACCCGAATATCAAGGCAACAAGGCCATTACTGCTTGTCTGTATGGATTGCCTGTCCATAGAACCTGATCGAAGCAACGCTAAAGACGTGTTCGTAATAACTTCGCTCTTGTAAATGTGTTCCTCAGTATTTGTAATGTACTTGTAATGTACATTCAGGATCAGAGTTAAATGCTAAATTTATACAGTTTGATGTGGGGTAATGCAATTCAGTGTTTATTTTCATGGTTTGGGAATTACAGGGCATCCACCAGGACACGATCCGTGACGAGTATATGGGGCTGAGGGAGAAGATCCTGATCCAGCTGGACGGGATGAAGGACACGGACAAGGCCAAATTCTTACGCTCTGAGCTCAACCTCATCAACCAGAAGATAGAGAGCCTGGAGGGCTTCTCCTCCTCCTACATAGAGAGGTGGGAGCAGTGGCACGTCTGCATCGACTGCAGCTTTTTTCCTTGGAAAGCTGTGGTTTCAGCCAGCAGTTTAGCAACAATGTGGAATGGAAAGGGTCAATGGAATGACATTTACATTTACATTTTAGTCATTTGGCAGAGGCTTTTAATCCCAAGCGATTTACAAGTGCATAGGTTCTTTGAAAGGTTAAGAGCATCAAATCCATAGCTAGTAAAATATGCATGAAGGGCTGTTCTAAACAAAAAGACAGTCATCATAAGTGCCTTTTTTTTTTTAAGGGTTAGGGTTAGGGTTAGGGTTAGACAAGAGAGATATCGGAAGGGGGGGGGGGGGGGGCAGGGAATCAAGAGGGATGACGAAGGTATTGTCTGAAAAGGTGTGTTTTTAGTCTGTATTGAAATATGGGGAGGGATTCTGCTATCCTGACAGTGGCAGGCAAGTCATTCCACCACTGAGGAACCAGAACAGAAAACAGGCTTGAATGTGCTGCTCGACTGCCATCGTGAGGGAGTGAGGGAACCACAGGGAGACTAGAGCTGGCAGTGGTCTTGCTGGGGTGTAGGGAGCAAGAAAGAACCTGCAGGTTCTGGCAGTGGAGGATACATGTGGAGCGAGGGAGAGCAGACAGAGATCTGTGTGGTTCCCGGGGTATTGAGAGGGAAGGAAAGAGTTGAGTGTCATCGGCATAACAATGGTATGAAAAGCCAGATGGATAACAGGAAGAGATAACAGAGCCAAAAGACATGGTGTATAGAGAGAAGAGAAGAAGAACTGAGCTCTGCAGGACTCCAGTTTGTAGGGGGTGTGGGTCAGAGACTGAGCCCCTCCAGGCCACCTGGTAGGAACGACCAGAGAGGTAGGAAGAAAACCATCCAAGTACAGATACTGTGAGACCCATCCCAGTCAGGGATGAGTGCACAATGGTGGACTGTATCGAAGGGAGCCGACAGGTCAAGGAAGATGAGGACAGAGGAGAAGGGATTTGGTGTGGAGTGGAGTGCCTTAGTGACCGCGAGTTGGGTGGTCTCAGTGGAGTGGCCACTCTTGAAGCCGGACAGGTTGGGATTGTTCAGGAGAAGATAAGTTGACAGTTGGGAGCAGACCGCATGTTCCAGAGTTTTAGACAGAAAGTCAAGAAGAGAGACAGGCCGGTAGTTGTTGAATGAGCCGATAAAAGTTGGGAAACATTTGAGGTGTTTCTGTATGCTCTATAGTTTGTTATATTTTATAATGTATTGTGATTTTGTAAGAAATTATAGGTTCTATCTTCTATGCATAACATTACAATCACATAGACAATGCTCTTACTATTGTAAGTGACTTACAATATAGGAGAAATTAAAGGGCTTTCACATCAACATTAACATGGCAATATGTATATTTTATCAATACTTGGCTATATATGCATTCTGTAGAATTATTATTTTTTTGCTTTCAATCTACTATGTCTTCAATCTAATATGCATCAATTAGTTTGAGAAAGTTTGGAGTGTGTATGTGTGAGGAGCCGTTAGCCTTGTGTCTGAGCGTCTGGCGCCCCCTTTCTGCAGGCTGAAGGCACTGCAGGCTCTACAGCAAAGCCTGCTCCAGACGGAGGACATTGTCAAAGTGCATGAGGCCCGTCTGACCGAGAAGGAGACCTCATCTCTGGAGGACTCTCGGGCCGTCCTGAAGGTAGCCAGCCATTCGGTCATTTATGTGTCAGAGCCTACAAAGCACGTCTGGTGCCATGCTATAGGGGCAGGGCTCTTATATATTAATGCAGAGAGGATGATCTGCAGGACATTTTGTAAAGAATGTTTTTTCCAGATAAGCAATTAATTGTCTTAAGCATGTCTTTATAATATGATAACATACATATTCAATTCTAATGTATAATGCATATTATATACACTCAGTGAGCACTTTATTAGGTATTTATTAGACTTCTGCTGCTGTAGCATATCCACTGAGAGGTTTGCATTTTTTAGCTGTCAAGCTGTTTGTCTGCAGTTGTGTCACTCGTAGCTTGCAACCTTCATGGCATTTCATCATACAATGCTTTGGGGGATATGTCAAAATTCATGTGATTTCAGATGAACTCCTAAACTAATCTATATAACGTGATCATACAAATCCTGGAATAGCAAGCAGAAATTACTGCTTTATATTTACTTTCATGACGCAAAAAAACAGCTCAAGCGAGATTTTGAAACAGCTGGCAGCTGGTATTTCAAGCTGGTCATAGCTGGATTTGACACAGTACAAACACAGCCATTCAAAGTGGATAAATGTAGGCATATCCAAGTTTGTACTGTGTTGAAATGGCAATTAAATACATTGCCATTACATGACATATTGACATATTACAAATTGAGAGTATGGAATGAGCAAATCTGATATTTCAAATAGCAAACTATTAGTCTGCTAATTAAAATGCTAACATTGATGTAATTAAAACAATGATACAGTATGGATATCAGAAGGGCCCTATAAGCCTTTGCGCTTATATCATGAATCTTCAATGAACTTCAAATGATTGTAACTGTCATCACTCTTTTTTTTTATTTACATACGTCGGGCCTAATGCAGGAGTTCCAGATGTGCTACAAGGAGCTCCTGCAGGAGAAGGAAAGCCTCAGGATGGTGGAGCAAGTGCAGGGGCGGGTCCAGAAGAATGAAGATGAGCTGAAGCAGCTCTGGAAGCTATATGAGCTGAAATATGATACTGAGAAGGGCAAGGTGCAGGAACTTGAATCCTTTAGGAGTGAGATTGAGAAGCTAACGGCCTTGGAGGACCGCAACAAGGGCCAGCTGCAGAGCTCTGTGTTGGTAGTATCTCAGCTGGCCTGGATCAGAGATGAGCTAGAGAAGGGGCGGGCCCAGAAGAAAGCAGATGAGCTGGAGAAGCTATGGAAGGATTGGAAGAGCCAATATGAGCGGAAATCTGATACTGACAAGGGCAGGTTTCCGCAAGAAATCGAATCCCTTACTAGTGAGATTAAGACGCTAACGGCCAAGCTGAGGGCCTTGGAGGATGGCGACAAGAAATGCAGCCATACCTCCACCTACATATCCTCCCTTAAGGAGCAGCTACAGACCAACATCAAGAAGGTGGAGCAGGAGCTGACCCAGAACAATTATGAGATTGAGATGCTAACAACCAAGCTGCAGAGCTTTGAGCAGGTAGTGTCTGAGCTTGCGTGGATCAGAGATGAGCCAGAGAAGGGACATGTCCAGAAGAATGAAGATGAGCTGAAGCAGCTCCTGAAGGTCTTTGAGGATTGGAAGAGCCAATATGAGCTGAAATCTGGGGGAAATCAGAGGGAGCTTAAGTTGTTCCAGAAGCGCCTGGAACATTTAGAACAGAGAATAAAGGTTCAGCACCATGTAATCACTATCAAAGAGATGACAGTGTGTGGAATCCGTGGATCGGTCTCCATTACTGACCTGGTAGAGTCCAAACTCCTCAACTCCTCAGACGTCCAGAAGATTGCTCAGGGCCAGCTCACCATCGAGGATATTGAGAGCAAGCTCAGGCCATACCTACAGGGGTCAGGCTGCATCGCAGGAATCTTTCTTGGGAAGGAAAACAGGACCCTCCCCATCTACCAGGCTAAGAAGGAGGGCCTTCTCCGCCCAGGCACCTCCCTAGTGCTTTTGGAAGCACAAGCTGCCTCTGGTTTTATGATTGACCCCCTTAACAACCTGTTCCTGACTGTGCAGGAGGCATGTGAGAGGAACCTGATAGGTCAGGAGTTTAAGTCCAAGCTGCTGTCGGCTGAGAACGCCGTCACAGGCTACAAGGACCCACACACAGGCGACATCATCTCCCTCTTCCAGGCCATTGAGAAAGGCATCATAGAGAAAGGGCATGGAATCCGCCTGCTAGAGGCTCAAATTGCCAGCGGTGGTATCATCGACCCCAAAAAGAATCACCGCATTGATGTGGATGAAGCCTTTCGCCGGGGATACTTTAACAAGGAGATGAATGACATACTGGACGATGAAGGGGATGACACCAAGGGCTTCTTTGACCCCAACACAGAGGAGAACCTTACTTACCTGCAGCTGATGAAGAGGTGCATCACTGATGAGAAGACCGGCCTGGTTCTACTTCCCCTTTGGGACAAGAAGGAGTCCAGGATTTTGAGGATGGAAGAGCAATAGTGTGAGTGGGAGGAGATCACCATCACGGCGGCCGCCTCGTGGTGGTGGATCAGAAGACTGGGAAATGGTATGACATCCAGGACTACCTGGACTCGGGCTTGCTTAGCCAGAGCACCATTGATCAGTTCCACTCTGGGGCACTCAGCCTCACCGAGTTCGCCAACCAGATCCTCAACAAGAGTAACATGGACCTGTCCATAACTTCCACTTGTGCAGAGGATGTTGCCATGGTAGAGGAGGACAACGGGAGGAAGATTATCCAAACCACCACCACCACCACCACCTCCAGCCTCTC
The DNA here is from genome assembly GCF_963514075.1 of Conger conger. Taxonomy (NCBI): domain Eukaryota; kingdom Metazoa; phylum Chordata; class Actinopteri; order Anguilliformes; family Congridae; genus Conger; species Conger conger. Next base: position 25,127 of record NW_026890532.1, read on the forward strand.
CTCCACCAGCTGTAGCACTAGCTCCACCTCTTAAAATCTTTTCACAGTGAGAAACTGGTGCATTGAAACCAGGGATAGAAGGCAGGTGGGGGCCGATTGGGAGATTTATGATCATACAATATTTAGGCAAGCTTAGGTGTAGACTGGTATCATTTAGTGGTAAGAATAAAAATGCTTACTTTAATTTAGCACAACTTATATCCAGCTTCTGATGTTAATGCATTTAATGTGTTGGTGTATTTTTTCACTGATGAGGAATATGGGAATATTGACATTTTTATTTTTTTAAGTGGGAAACTGTGGCGTAGTCTCTAGGGCGGCCATCAGCTGTACGCTAATATCCCCAGTACTTCTGTGGGTTGAATTCCCCACCATGACACTTTTTGCTCTGTGTTTCCATCTCTATCTGTAACCCTCTCTGCTTTCTCAGTCTTAATAAAATGGAAAATATATGTATATGAGGAGGGCACGCTGTTTCCTCTCCTTTTTAAAATAAAATACATTTAAATGTTTGTGAGAGCAACATTTTCTATGTTTAAGCACCTTTGGAGGAGGTTCATTTTTATTGTACTGCTTTCTCTGATCATTATAGCATAAAAATGTTAAGTGCCGTGTCTTTTCTATGGAGCTGCACACTCTAAAACACTACTGTTACACAATGAACATGTTTCAGTTTCCTGGACATAGCCATAGAACTAACCAAACACATTCACGCAAATGCACTTCTAGTGTTTGGTGTGCTTTTGTATGTATTAAAAAATGTTTTAAACAACTAACAAAGTGAGTGCAGTGCATCATTCATGTTTTTTTGTCTAATTTATTTCTTGATCAAAACCATCCACCCTCTTTTAATAGACTTGAATTAATTCTCCCTGGCAGTGGCAAAAGCTTAGTTTAAATTTTGCTTATTATTGTTGTTTAGGGCGTCAAACTGAAGTCTTTGAGGGCTACATTATCAACCACAAATTGTCAATTGTAACCAATCATCGGCTGATGAAAACAAATGAATTGGCCTTCTGCTGCAGAAACACTGAAATCCAGCACAGACATCTGTGATTTTGGTAGAATTTCTGTTATAGTTTGTATTCTCTTAAATGAATGCTGGTGTAAGACATACTTAATGCCATATTAAGTACTACATGGTCTAAACACTTTTTTTTTCTTGCTTTCTGCCAGGTGAAGAATAAGCAGTATGCATTATACAACTGTATGTACCATAGTCTACTAATAGATGACAAAAATAGAATACAACCCTCTACAAATAGGAAGCATAAATTCTGGTATTACAAATTATAGTGATACCTATGGCGATCACTACCTTGGCCAGGGAGAGGGTCACTTGAATGTTACAACTTCAAAGTCAAATGTATGCCTTTAACTGCAGATACAAGTACAGCATATTTATATTCTGTTTTAGTTTTATGGGAGGGCTTTGACTGAGGGTATCCATTTTTTAAAAGTGATTGACTGACTGGCCTGCTAAATATCCTATCAGGTGGAGATTAAGGTAAAACAGCTTGTCAGGTCACGTAGTAATTCATTTTAGCACTAGGTGGTGACATAGTTTTGACTTTCAGTTCATTATGGAAAAGGTTTGAATATTGTCAGGAAAACCCTGACCCTGGTCCAACTCTGACTGATCTATGGTCCCTTTAAACAAGGCAATTCAGACATTGCTCATAGTATGGTGTTCAGGACTATGCTTGTTTTAGAATCAAAGGGAACTCAGTGCTGAAGAGATGTGCAGGGCTGTGTTGCGCTGTAGGATACCCATCCAGACAGATGGCTCGTCAGTACTCCCTTTACACATCAATCAGCCTCTTCCTCTGGCTGATTAAAATAACAGATGGCACCGCTCACTTCCTCTTTCCTGTAACGAGGGAGCAAACTCCATGCAGCAAAAGCTCAGCCCGGGCGTGCATCAATCATAGACACAATCATAGAGGGGATGAGTTGTAACAACTTAAATTAATTCCTTAAATGGAACAATTTGTTTAAATACCCCCCCCCCCTCTCTCTCTCCCTCTCTCTCTATCTCTCTCTGTGTGTCTGTTTGAATGCATGTTTGATGGAAACAGATGAGCAGTACATAACCGATTGACTCTTCACTCACAAACCTCAACCAATCTACCAAAACAAGAGTGATGCAAATACACAGTACAATATCCAGTGTTAAATCAACTCTTAACAGAGTACATATGATCCCAGTCTGACTCATATGTACTCTGTTGCTGTAGGTCAGTTGTCCAGTTTTCATTATTTGTACAGGTCCAGTGTGTGGTCCTGACCAGTCCTAAGTAATTGTTTGAAAAAATAACCGTTTGTAATGAATTTGCATCTCAACCACCCCCCGTCTGTGACCTGTTGAAGCTTGCTTCAATGTGTTCACATTCTGACATTGCTCCTTTACGTACAGTCCCCTCCAAAAGTATTGAAATAACAAGGCCAATTCCTTTGTTTTTGCATACACTTAAGACAATTGAGTTTGAGATCAAAAGATGTACATGAAAGTACAAGACAGATTTTAATTTCAGCTTTTATTTCTTGGTATTTTATCTAGGTTTGTTACAAAACTTAGAGCATATCAGCTTTTGAATCAAAACACCAAATTTTAGTATTGGAACATGACTGGCAGGTTTCTTGTTGACCTGATGTGACCTGTTAGATTGATTGGTTAAAGAATGAATAGTTCTGAATGGCTACTGTTGGTTTTAGCCTTGGGTTTTGCCTGTGAAGATGGCATTTGTGTTAGAAAAGATAAACCAACATGAAGACCAGAGAGCTGTCTCTGCTATATTTTGTTGAGTTTCACAGCATGGCATGTCTTGTTCTTGCGGCCAGTCCCGCAAAATGACATATTCATGCAGACTAAAATAGGGTAGGTAACCTGTTATTTTTCCACAGCGGTGCCTCTTTTACTGCTGTCCTGTATGCGTGAGGGCCTGAATCTCAGCTGATGAATTCCATCACAGAGGGACGTGGAGAAGACACAGTAAAGGTAAGTCTTATTTAAAGTCCGCTTTAGGATTACTTTCCGAAGATTTTTTTTCATTCTATTGGGGTTGAGATAAAAAGATGAACACGAGACAAAAATTCAGAATTTGTGTTAAACTTCGTAGAATATAGCACCTTTGGTATCCGACTAAGGAGGCCAATTAAAAGTCTGATTGAGACTGTTCCCTTAAACAGCTACCACACCACAGTCTGTGTCAGAAATGACTTATTTTTCCATTGCATTGTGTACTGGAGGTGGAGAAGCATTTGTTCCAATCACCTGGATTTGCTAATCAGCTAATTCTTCAACCAGGAGTTCCTCAACCAGGAACTACTTTAATTAGTAAATGTGGAATAAGGTGGAATAAATGCAAGGACTTTTACTTTCTGACCCCTGGACTTTCTACCTTTGAGTGTATGCATAACAAAAGTGCTTTTGTAAGATGAAGGACTGTTCTTTACTATTGGCAGGTTCAACAGTCCACTCCTGCTTTGTGCCTTCAGGTACGACCCGGAAGCGGAAGGGGGGACCGTTAGGGTCAGCGTCCCTATCCTTGGCCGAGACGGGCAGGGCTGTGTGGGAGCTGCAGACGATCTGGTTCGGGTTGGTGAGTGTGGGGCAATTATCATTGACGTCCTCTACCACCAAGAGAATCGTCCCAATGGCGGTTTTTGCTGGGATATCTAATCCATCCATCCATCCATTATCTGAACCCGCTTATCCCGATCAGGGTTGCAGGGGGCTGGAGCCTATCCCAGCATACATTGGGCGAAAGGCAGGAATATACCCTGGACAGATCGCCAGTCTATCGCAGGGCACACACACCATTCACTCACACACTCACACACTCATACCTACGGGCAATTTAGACTCTCCAATCAGCCTAACGTGCATGTCTTTGGACTGTGGGAGGAAACCGGAGTACCCGGAGGAAACCCACACAGACACGGGGAGAACATGCAAACTCCGCACAGAGAGGCCCCGGCCGACGGGGATTCGAACCCAGGACCTCCTTGCTGTGAGGCGGCAGTGCTACCCACTGCACCATCCGTGCTGCCTGGGATATCTAATTTAGACCAAAAAAAAAGTTTAATGCCTGTCTGTGTTTATGATTTAAATTATTTCTCTCAGTTATTTGTTATGTTGTCTTTTCTTAAATGTGAATGTTAACATGTAACTGTCACCAGACATGGTGTTTTGACCAAAATGAATTTTGAAATGCTGGGCATAATGTGTATAATTGTAATTCCTGCAACTGTTTGTTTCCTTTTTGAGATTATGTGATGAATGCATTTACAATGTAGGCCGACTTAGAAACGTACCATTTTTCTGGCATATTATCTTTACTGTGTAATTTCCATTAATCACGTACTCGGATTCCCGATCTGGTTTTTGGTTTAGTTTAATCTCAAATAAACTAAACTTCATCAATTATCAGCCAGTTGGCTGGGTCATTTAATTTGGCATACCGAAGGAAATAAAAAGAGTGATTGGTAACATGGAAAAGAATCAACAGCGTAGCTGAAGGGCACTGAAGAACGTGTTTAATTGACAAAAAATCTCTGTGTCCTGGCATGCAGGGTTTCATGTTCAGATACATATTATTTTTTACATCAGATCTAAACAGTCATTTCATTCTCTCTTGTCCTAATAGGTGATGACACTAATGTTCTCTTGCATTGTAAATTGCTCTGGATTAATAATGTAATCGAAAGTAATGTCTACTTTATGTTGTATCCAATTGGTCGCCAGTCATGGCCCCTCACCAGACACCTTTGAAATGTGTGAGTGTATTATCACTGTTATGTTTCCAGTCTATGTTAGGAAATGCTTTGCACAAACCAGACGTTTTTAGCAGTCACTAGGGTGTCTCCATCGATGGCTGCATAAGTGTTGATGACGGTGTGTGTGGACACCACCTTGCTGTTCTCAGAGACGGAGATGACTTTTGTTGCTGGAATGAACATGGGCCCCTTGTTCTTCACTTTTATCTTGATGGAGTAGATGGAGTCGCCTGGTGCCAAGACAACGCTTGAGTGGAAGGCTGCTTTGTTGTGCACGGCAACCTTGAGGTTGACCTCTTTCATCTTTTCATAATCGAGGGACGTAATGACAAAATGATAATCATGTTACATTTCATTACACTACATTACCCCCCCCCCCCAAAAAAAAAGAAAAAACCTCCCCACATGACCCTCTCTAAATATTTACATATTACCCTTTCAACACCCCAGAGATCCTGAGAATATGTACATTATGACAACTTTCTTTATTATTTTTGAAAAATACTATTTTTAAAAAATACTATAAGTATTGAAAAGTATTTAATAAATAGTCTGATACCATGTACTATTGCATTTATAAGTGGTATAGTACAGTACTGAAAATGTCCAGCATGTTAAGTGCTCATATTACGTAACTGCAGAAGTGCCGAATGACTGTCAGGTGTCCATTGCCTGCCAGGTGGTAGAGTTTCACATCCATACAAGTAGGTGTGTTCTGCTGTCCTGGTCAAATTCCCACAAAACTAACTCTCTAAATTTGACCACGTAACCATCCTCCGTATCTGACTACACTTTCTACACTGGTCCATGCCTTCTCTACCTACATTAATATCTCTGGTCATCAGAGCAAAAAATATACAGTGCTCTCCAAAAGTATTGGAGCAGCATGTCCAATTCCTTTTTTTTTCAATCCACTGAATACAGTACTGTGCAAAGGTTTTAGGCAGGTGTGAAAAAAATTCTGCAAAATAACAATGCTTTTAAAAATAGAAATGTTCATAGTTAATTTTTATCAATTAACAAATAGCATGAACAAGAGAAGTGAATGAAGAGAAGAAAAATCTAAATCAAATCAATATTTGGTGTGACCGCCCTTTGCCTTCAAAACAGCATCAAACATACAGCCAACATACTTTGTTGTGTTGGCAGTGTGTTTTGGGTCATCGTCTTGCTGCATTATGAAGTTCCTGCAAATTAGTTTGGACGCATTTCCCTGTAAGTTTGCAGACAGAATGTTTTTGTCGACTTCTGAATTCATCTTGCTGCTAATATCTTCAATAAAGATTAGTGAGCTCACTCCAGAAGCAGTCATGCAAGCACAAGCCATGACACTTCCACCATCGTGTTTCACAGATGAGCTCATATATTTTGGATCATGAGCAGATTCCTTCTTTCTCCAAACGTTGGCCTTTCCACTGTGGTAGAAGTTAATCTTGGTCTCATCCATCCATAAAACTTCCCGAACTTTTGTGGCTCATCTCTGTACTTCTTCGCAAATTGTTATCTTGCAATGGCTCTGATTTTTTCCCCCCTCTTTCCAAAGCTTCAAAATGGTTTGCTTTTCTCCCACAGACAGTTCTCTGGTTTATTTTTTCTAACACAAATGCAGTCTTCACAGGCAAAACCCAATGCTAAAACCAAGGGTACACATTCAAAAATATTTGTTTAAACAATCAATCTAACAGGACACATCTGGGCAATAACAAACACATGTTCCAATACTTTTGCTCACCTAAAAATGGGGTGGTCTGATACAAAAGGTGATATGTTCTACGTTGTTTAACAAATTTAGATACAAATACCCGGAAATAAAAGCTGAAATTCACGTGTCATATCATGTACATGTTTTGACCTCAAACTCAATTGTCTTCTGTGTATAGCAAAAACAAAGGAATTGACCTTGCTGTTCCTTGCGACTGTATTTTCAAATTGGGTCTCACCTGGATCACTGTTACAACTCCCTCGTTGGTCTTTTCGTCTGTTGTAATTGCGAAGTAGCCTGCTTCGTTTCCTGAAATGATCGAGAAAACTGTGTGCCAGTTGTCGGTGTTTATTAAGTCGAGGTCCTTGGCTTTGATGCGTAGCACCTCCACTTTGGTTGTGTTCTCCATAACACTTTCCTCGTACTGCAAGAGCACAAAGAAAGCATTTTGCTCTAATGTTTAGCAACTGGCCCAAATCTTCATAGCATTTCACTAGAATGTCTTACAGCACTTAAAAACAATAGGTGTACTCTATGGAAACGGGACTTCTTATTTACGTGAGATTTATCCAGTGTGGGAACATTGTCATCGACATCCAGGATGTTGATAGTAACAGTTCCTGTACCAGTTCTGCAACCCTTCTCCCTTCATGTCAGTGCCTTTAACTTTCAACAAATAGGAAGAATGCGTCTGTAAATAAAACAGGTGTAAATCAATACATGAACAAATAAATTCAATCTGTAGTCCTGAAGAATGCACAGGGGTCCTTACAGTGTAGCTACCTGCAGCTTAACCACTTGTAACTGATTCGTTACGACTGAAGTTTAGGACTGCCAATAATTTCTTAAATATAAAAATATAAAAATGTACATATAAAATTTATTTTTTAGGGTTGTAGGGAACTTTACATAAGTTTGCCTCTCTGTAGACCCCCCATGTTGACACAGGGTCAGCAAGGTTTGATGAAAAGACAGTGCTCATCAATACTGGACTCTTGATCTCTTTATTGCGCTGCCTCAGCACAATTCTGCCACCTCAGTGGAATGCTCCCAAAACTGTTGAGTTGACATAGTACTGTATATGCTGTTTTCCCAGTGTTATATATAGTGTTATAGCTAGTGTTGTAGGAAACAGTTGGGTGTCATTGGTGGTGTGGTACACTGGGTGCTGAATAAAAATCTTGAAATACCATGTAGAAATAAACCACAGGTGTAAGTAAGTAGCCAGCAGTAGAGTGCTTTGTATGTAAATCTCGCCCGTTTCCTTGATGGAGAACATGGATCTGCCACCTGGGATCTGTTCCAGGATACTGTAGGTTACCTGACCGTTGGCTGTCTGTGAATCATCAGCGTCTTTGGCATTAATTTTCAGCACACATGTGTCTGTAATTTCCACAGAGAGATAAACCAAGTCATCATTGCAGCTGCTGCAGTAGCTAGTTAGTGTCGCTTTTATCGTTTGCTCTGGGTACAGTGAAACACGGTGAGCTACTTCAAAGATTTGTGTTGGAATTAAATCAACTCCTCTCATTAATTCTGTTTTGTGATTCAAGCCTTTTTTTGGTGGCTTTGGGAATCTTAATGCTGAATTCAATACAGTGTTTTAACAAGGGCTGCAAACATTTTATTTTAATAGCAAAAACAGTCTGTGTTGAATCATGATTAATCACATATTTAATCACATGTTGAAAGTGTCATGTTTTTGGAGCCCAATCATGGTTCCTCCAGAAAGAACTTTATCCAGGACTGGGGTAATTAATTTACAGCTGTAAAAATTATGTTGGTTCACTCCTGTACTTGAGCACAGTACAAGCTTTAGGATAGATTAGCAGTCTGCAGCTGTAGTTGGTGCATGTCTGATCAAGACATTATTTAACCAATTAAACAATTAAGAGCAGAAGACACAAAATCCTAAAGCGGATCGGCCCTTGCTGTGCACCCCTGATCTCAGGCAAAACTAACACTATATTAAGTATAAGTATGTCAACTAATATTATATTATCTACTTTTCTAACCCCCTACCAGGCTGATTATACTGCAGGAGATACAACCTCTAAGGCAGATATGAAAGCACTTCTAAGTACACCACTAAAGTCTTTAAACAAAGCTTTATAATTAATCACATGCGTTAACATGATTACAATTTTTTGACAGGCATCGTTTTAACATTTTATTAACGTGATTGAAAAGTGATTATTTTTAATGAACAATGTGAACAGTGTAGTATAAAGTAGCTTAGACTGGATATTTGGTTAACTTGAACTAATGCTTTTTGTGATTTTGCGTCTACACTCAATGGTCTGAGAATGTTTTTGGTCATGTCTGGCTCTGTTCCTTATATTAATCAGATTAATGCACTAATATTTATCGTTTAAACTGTAAGGTGCACTGGAATCTGGCATCTGCTAAATTAATGCACTAAAATGTCATTTCATATTTCAAGCAAATTCCATAGGCTTATTTTGCCACCACAGATGTTTGGCTTGGCCAGATCATCTAATATTTGTGTAGAGTTTCAAGAAGATTCCCACAGAAACATGAGCCCTGATTGAAACTTATTGATAAAATGGAACTAATAATTGAAAAAATAATTCAATAATAACATACACAAATTAGTCATGATGTAGCCCTATGGGAATTTCCTAAACTCATTGTATTATTATTTTGTTTATTTTCTTTTAAAACGTGTTTTTAATCCTCTAAAAAATGTTTAAATACTGTTTACATGCGTTAAAAAATGTGTTAGTTAAAATTCACTTCCTTGGAGTGAGGCCCAATCAGCAGTCAGGGTGAGAGTTCAGGAGGGAAGCAGAAAGACGCGAGAGAGAGAAAAATCGGGAGTAGAGGAGAGACAAGACGGGAGAGCGTGCACTGGTGCATTGCTATGCATAAGTTTATAGTTTGTATAACACCAATGTATTGTGATATTGTAGTGAATGTGTTTAGACGAACGGACAGTGAGTCTTTTAACAACATTCTACAGTGATACAGCGGTGTTATAACTTGTTTGATATCGAAAACTCGGACAGAGTTTACGACGCCGATACATGCTAGTTAGCCCGACGTAGCGTGCCGTTGGAGGATCCAAGGACTTTGTATAAGAGTAGCCAGCCCGGTCACTCCTTCACACCTCGTCTCCAAGATCTCCGTGGACCGAACACAATTGAGGAGGACCGCAGTGACGACGTCTCCACACACAGCGCCGCCGACATTGCGTTGCTATCGCGGTGAGGAGGACAACCAGCGCAAGTTTGTTTTGTTTTCTCTCGCTTCGCTTTGGGTGCGAAGCAGCCATTTTGTTTGAGGCTTCACCGAACGCTAGCATCGATACAGGCCTACATCTCTGGTTGCGTACCCAATGCTATTGCATTTAGGTTATATATTTGCCCGCGTAGTTTTAGGTTTGAAACTAAAAGTGTTTGACTGTGTATTTTGACTGTGTTTTGAGTGAATGCATAGCTGTTAAAGAACTGAAAAGCAAGCCATTCATTTGTGTATCTGTTATATTTCCATGTGTATATTTGTATATAACATATTTTTCAAGTAAATATTTTAAACCTGATTCTCTTGGATATTTGCCTGTCTGTGGGTAGCTTATTTGATACTGAGAGTAAGCTAGTGGAAAGGTTTACAGTAGCCTGCATTTAGTGAATTATTTCATCTAGCAGTCACTTGATTGGTACTTTGCATTAAGTTAACAGCTTATGGTAGGTATTCTTAGTGTAATGTGAATAGGTGTAAAGGTCAATAAGTAAGTAATAATTAAGTAATTTCATTAGAGCATTGATTAACACTAGAGAGAGTGATCTCTCGCTCTATAGGAATCCGGGGAGTGCACTCCACACTAATAGCCAGACACGCTAGGGGGCGCTACAATTAGTAATGAGTAACTTTTTGAATAACACACCTGACTGGCTTAATTCACTGACAGCTCCTTCTTGTTTTTTGTCAAATACTGGATCGTTGTCATTTTGGTCTTCTACGACGATACATACAATAATGGGTGTCTCTGCTGTTGCACCATTCTCAAACTTTGCCATACCCTTAAGCTGGAAAGAGAAGAAATGCAACTTGGGTTATCAGCAGTGTTTATATTTTTACATAAACTCGATGTATATAATGAGCACTGACAGACTGAATGACCTGTTTGTAGAATCATTTGTATTCATCTACACTAATTTATTCAATAATTATCTTCCCCAATTACCGTACACAGTAACATTTTTACAAATAATGGTCCTGTGATCTGTATAAAGCACCTTTTTTTTTTTTACCTTGAGTTAATCAGGCAATGCAAGTGAGAACTGTCTTTGTGATGAATCAAAGTGGGTAGGGACTGCAAGGGTTTGTCTGGCCAATCAGATGAGGAGATGGTGCTAAATTGGCTAAATATGAAGTGCTATTTCTGTGGGAATTTGACCAGAATATTGGAACTTCTCTTCCGATGGATAATACCCAGAAAAATATCACTGAAATGGGGGACTGGATTTCAGTTTGGTCCAGGGGGAAGAGTGCATTCTACTAACCAGACAACACCTATTCCATCAGCAACTGAGCTTTCCCAGGAGGTCTCCCATTTAAGTTATTACCCACACCTGCTCTAAGCTAGCACATTTATGTTATCTCCACTCTTAATTCTTTATGCTTTATTCTCCAGTTTTTCAGCACTTTGGCATAATTAGAAACCTTGTCCAAACTATTCAGCTTGCTTAGGAGAGGTGTGCCATTTATTTTCATCTTGATATCGTTTATACTTCTTAATCATTCAGTCATTCATTCATTATCCTAACCCACTTATCCTGAACAGGGTCGCAGGGGGGCTGGAGCCTATCCCAGCATACATTGGGCAAAAGGCAGGAATACACCCTGGACAGGTCACCAGTCCATCGCAGGGCACACACACCATTCACTCACACTCATACCTATGGGCATATATTTGGAGAGTCTATATTTAGACTCTCCAGTCAGCCTAACCTGCATGTCTTTGTGCTGTGGGAGGAAACTGGAGTACCCGGAGGAAACCCACACGAACACGGGGAGAACATGCAAACTCCACACAGAGTCCCCGGCCAATGGGGATTCAAACCCAGGACCTCCTTGCTGTGAGGCGGCAGTGCTACCCACTGCACCATCCGTGCCACCCTACTTCTTAATTATTTAACTTCAAATTCAGATTTTCCTGAAATAAATGGTGGCATGTTCAGTTGCTAGAGTGGTGACAGTTGGATTTAGAATTTTTAGACATGTTTTTAAACTGCCATTTTTCTCAATTTTTATACTACATAAATATACTATACATATATTATGTATTCATATATTAACAAAATGTTCAGCGTTTCATAATGATTAAAGGAGTACTGTCTCGCTTGTTTCAGTTGGGCTTATTTGGAATAAATGCTTAAATTATGTGAGTAGGCATTTTTTAAATCTCTGTCAGTTTACTAAATATGGGCTAAAATTTCAGTTCAGTTTATTCTTTGTCCCAAATGGGCAATTTGTTTGCAGCAGGACCACACTCATACCACACAACAATAGGCATAACACAATACAGACAGACAGACAGATTCTGCACAAGAAGCATAATAAATAGTTCAGTTGTGATAAATATTGGCAGTGCATTAAAAACTGAGTCATTTAAAATCAAGATACAGTTTCAATAAATAGAAGGTAGATATAAAAAGAGGTAGTGGATTGGGGTATGGGGTCACCAAGTGGACAAGGCTATCTTCTTCTGTTGTGTGCATTCAGTGCTTGAATAGAAAGAGGAATAAAGGTATTTTTGTACCTCTGTTTTAAAGCAATGGGAGTTTTAAATCGTAAGCCAGATGGCAACAACATGTATTCTGTATACAGAGGATGACTTGTATCTTGATAGATATTCATGGCTTTGTTAAACAGCTGCTTGTTGAAATACTCAGTAAGACTATTAAACTTCACTCCCACTATCTTATTGGCCACATTCACAATTTTAAAAAGTGCATTCTTGTCTTTGATAGTGACGTTTCCATACCAGCAGATAATGCAGAACGCCAGGACAGACTCAATAAAAGCTCTATAGAACAGTGTCATCAATGTTTTATCCACCTGAAACTTTGCAAGTTTCCTGAGAGCAGAGAGTCTTTGTTGTCCTCTCTTGCACACAGAAGTGGTGTTCAAGTCAAACTTAAGCCGGTCATCAATCAAGGTGCCCAGATACTTATAACATGATACCATATCAACAGCCTGCCCCTTGATTACACTATGCACTGGAGCAGGGGGGAGGTGTCTGAAGTCTATAGACATGTCCTTAGTTTTACTGATGTTAAGATGCAAAAAGGTATCTTCACACCAGGACACGAAGTCATCAATGACAGGGCCATGCTCATTCTCATGAGTATTCAACAAACTGACGATTACAGAGTAATCTGCAAATTTTATAATGTACCTGTTGTCATGTTGGCTAAGGCAGTCATTGGTATACAGAATGTACAACAGGGGGGAGAGGACACACCCCTGAGGTGAGCCGGTGGACGATGTTAGAGCACTGGACAGCACATTATTCACCCTCACCCTCTGAACTCTGCATAAGGAAGTCAAGTAGCCAACCAGTCAGGCTTGGATCAAAGCTAAAGTTGCTCAGTAATTTTTCAGTTAGCAGGTGGGGTTGGATGGTATTAAATGCTGAGGAGAAATCAACAAAGAGCAACCTAGCATGATTCCCACTCTTCTCCAGATGTTTATAGAGAAGATTAAGTAGAGTGATGGTAGCATCCTGTACCCCCCTCTTGGCCCTATAGGCGAACTGAAAAGGGTCCAAGAGGGGTTCCACCTTAACGAGGAGCTCAGCTTTAATCAACTTCTCAAAGGATTTTGCAACAAGGGATGTGAGGGCAACCGGCCTGAAATCATTAAGGGTTAGGGGGCGACTGACCTTGGCAACAGGCACCACTACAGACTGCTTCCATAGAGATGGCCCCCTCTGCTGGAAGAGTGACAAACTGAATATGTGATGAAAGATAGGGCCTAACTGTTCGGCACACACTTTTAGCGTGCGGCCACTGATGTTATCTGGGCCAGGGCTTTTTTTTCGGTCTGCAGTGTTTAAAGCGCCTAACAACACTATACTCATTGAAACTAGGGATAAACGGGGGGGATGCCAGGAGACTCCTCTTGAGTTCAGAATGTCTGTTGCTGAAGTCATGTGTGTCAAATCTGACATAGAACCTGTTGAGATCCTCTGCCAGTACTGAGTCAGATTTGTTGTTAAATTCTAACTTTCTCTTTCCCCTTTCCTTAAGCCCTACAATAGTCTTCATACTATCCCAGGCTGAACCCAGGTTGTTCATTTTGAGCTGTGTTTCTAATTTATCTTTATACTTAAGTTTGCCTGCCCTGATTTCCCATTTTTTTTTAAGTTTGTGCAATACCTGCAAGTTACCCTCCTTAAAGGCTCTTTTCTTTTCACGCAAAAGACCCATGAGAGACTTAGAAACCCACGGTTTACTGTTGGGGTATACTTTCAAGGCCTTAGGTGGAATAACAATATCCTCACAGTAAGACACCCAACTACTGGTAACATCAGTCAATTCATCAATATCAGAGCATGAGTCCTTAAACATATCCCAATCTGTGCAGTCCAGACACCCCTGAAGAGACAGACAAGCATCCTCTGACCAGTCCTTAATATATACAGTCTGTACCTTGCCCCTCTTAAGAGCAGTTTGGTGGAAGTCTCTGAGTGTTTTAGACAAGGAGCAATTGTTCATATCCCCAAGAATAATGATCGGGGCATCAGGGGATCGCATTTGGAGTGAGTGGGTTACTTGAGAGATAATTTCACAGGCATTGTTACTGTTCACCTTGGGGTGTATGTACACAAGAGTGACGAACAGCTGGGGAAACTCACGTGGGAGGTAGTGAGGACGTAATGCCACCGTGAGTAATTCAACTTCGGCCGTGCAGATTTTCTCTCGAACATTGACCGATTTGCACCAGCGCTCGTTCATGTAGAGACACACCCCCCCCCCCCCAGTGTACTTGCCGGTAGTTGTTGCGTCCCTGTCCAGCCGGACAGGCGATCCGAAGCCGCATAGTCCCAAGTCACTGTCCGTGTCCCTGTCGGAAAGCCACGTCTCCGTAAGCGCCAAGATGCAGGAGTCTCTGAACTCGTGGGAATACCGAGCCTGTGCCTGTAGCTCTTCGGATTTATTCCGAAGTGACTGCACATTCGAGAGGATGATTGATGGCAGAGGGATACGTGAGAGTGACTGTTTTTTCACCCTAAGACGAACACCTCCTCTGCGCCCCCGCTTCCTGGTCTAGGTTCTGCGGGCCGAACCCGATCCTTGATATTGTTGTCCGGCTGGCCGCGCTAAGTCCCATATTGGCGAGTTTAAGTTCGATGGCAAATGGGTACGTGACTCCAGCATAGGAGAAACTGGATCCTCGTTAAATGGAGTGAAGAAGAATCGCCAAAACTCCAAACCAGCCGAAACACCATCCACAACAGAAGCAATGCCCAAAGTTCCATTATAGTTCACCGATCGACCCCGATATCAGTAGATTAAAGCTTACAGTCGCATGCCGGTACTACTACTTATCCAGATGATAAGTTACGAAGTTAAAACAACAAAACAAACATCAAACAACGCTCAGCCACAGCCTGCTGCCGGTCGCTGCATGAGCATGCGCCCTGTTCGTAGACTCCCTAAGCCTAGTGTTACGGACCACAGTGTTGCTACGGGAGTAGGCATTTTTTAAATCTCCGTCAGTTTACTAAATATGGGCTAAAACTTCTCGGGGCACACTTGTCCAGTGATGTCACTGTACGTGTTTGGCTTGAATCTCCAGCCTGTGTTTCCCAGGAGGTAACGAGTGCTCAAACTCTACCCTTGCATGCAGAGACTGGTTTATGGGATGGCCACCCATCCAGGCGATCACATAATACTCCCATGAAAATACGATAATTTTAGCATGCAAATATCACTGAACCTAACTTGGCTAGCCTGAGTGAAGTGCTTCATATGCTGCCATAAAACCAATTGCCTTGCATTATGCTGTAACATCTCACCTTTCTGATTGGCTGGTATAAATGCCTAGCAACCACCTAGCAACTGATTAGTAATATCCGAGGGTATAACAGGATGATGTACTGGCTGTGATTTATCAGGTGTCTTGTAGATGCCTACAGTTGTGTTCAAATAAATAGCAGTGTGTTAATAAAGTGCCAGTTCCATATTTCAAATGTAGTGGAAACATTACACATTCAATTCCAAATCAAAGTATTAACAAATTTTATCAAGCCTGCCTTATTCTTTAACAGGAAGCAAAGAAAGGGAATATAAATCTGTTCAAAAAAGTCAGCATTTTTCTCTTCAAAAGAACAATTTTACTCTCATCAGTCCACAGAATGTTACGCCATTTCTCTTTGGGCCAATCGATGTGTTCCTTGCCAAATTTTAACCAATTCTGCACATGCCCTTTTTTCAACAATGATGCTTCATGGGGGCTTCTTACTGATAGCTTAGCTTTGATCAAATGTCTTCTGCCTGTAACAGCACTTACAGGTAAAAGGTAGCTTTTGATTCTTTGATCCGTTTTAACAGTAGTTGCTCATTTTCTTCCCCTTGTTTGGGGTTTTTGTTGCCATTTTAAAGCATATGAGATCATTTTAGCTGAGCATCCTATAATTTGCTGCGTTCATTTATACGTTTTCTCCACTCCCAAGTTTTTAATCAAAGGACGTTGTTCCTCCGAACAATATTTGGAACGGCCCATTTTACAAAGCAATTCAGAAGGAAATATGTTTTATATTAATGTGTGAAACATTTGCTTCCCTTCTTCCTTAATAAAGGACAATTAATGACACCTGTTCTTTCACAGAATGAATGAATTTCTAATTAAACTCCACACATACAGTGGTGTGAAAATCCTGATCCTGGTCCTGATTTCTTATTCTTTTGCATGTTTGTCACACTTAAATGTTTCAGATCATCAAACAGATTTAAATATTAGTCAAAGACAACACAAGTAAACACAAAATGCAGTAAATGAAGGTTTTTGTTATTAAGGGAGAAAAAAAATCCAAACATGGCCCTGTGTGAAAAAGTGATTGCCCCCCCTGTTAAAACATAACTTAACCTGAGTTCAATTTCTCTAGCCAGACCCAGGCCTGATTACTGCCACACCTGTTCTCAATCAAGAAATCACTTAAATAGGGCCTGCCTGACAAAGTGAAGTAGACCAAATGATCCTCAAAAGCTAGACATCATGCCGGGAGCTAAAGAAGTTCAGGAACAAATGAGAAAGAAAGTAATTGAGATCTATCTGTCTGGAAAAGGGTATAAAGCCATTTCTAAAGCTTTGGGACTCCAGCGAACCACAGTGAGAGCCATTATCCACAAATGGCGAAAAACATGGAACAGTGGTGAACCTTCCCAGGAGTGGCCGGCCGACCAAAATTACCCCAAGAGCGCAGCGACGACTCATCCAAGAGGTCCCAAAAGACCCCACAACAACATCCAAAGAACTGCAGGTCTCACTTGCCTCAGTTAAGGTCAGTGTTCATGACTCCACCATAAGAAAGAGACTGGGCAAAAATGGCCTGCATGGCAGAGTTCCAAGACGAAAACCACTGCTGAGCAAAAAGAACATTAAGGCTTGTCTCAATTTTGCCAGAAAACATCTTGATGTTCCCCAAGACTTTTGGGAAAATACTCTGTGGTCTGACGAGACAAAAGTTGAACTTTTTGGAAGGTGTGTGTCCCATTACATCTGGCGTAAAAGTAACACCGCATTTCAGAAAAAGAACATCATTCCAACAGTAAAATATGGTGGTGGTAGTGTGATGGTCTGGGGCTGTTTTGCTGCTTCAGGACCTGGAAGACTTGCTGTGATAAATGGAACCATGAATTCTGCTGTCTACCAAAAAATCCTGAAGGGAGAATGTCCGGCCATCTGTTCGTGACCTCAAGCTGAAACGAACTTGGGTTCTGCAGCAGGACAATAGGTCCTGTCAGAGTATCTGATGGAAGTCCTGTTCTGCAGTCTGACTCATCGGTTTTTTTCCACACTTTGAATCTGAAGACCAGCGTCTTCTGGTGCTGCGTCCGACAGCCTACTGTTGTGTAGAGTCACAATGGATGATTTTAGTCGCTTGCAACTCCAAGGTTATACAGTGTCCAAAACACACCAGCAAGTCCACCTCTGAATGGCTGAAGAAAAACAAAATGAAGACTTTGGAGTGGCCTAGTCAAAGTCCTGACCTGAATCCTATTGAGATGCTGTGGCATGACCTTAAAAAGGCGGTTCATGCTCAAACCCTCCAATGTGGCTGAATTACTACAATTCTGCAAAGATGAGTGGGCCAAAATTCCTCCACAGCGCTGTAAGAGACTCATTGCAAGTTATCGCAAACGCTTGATTGCAGTTGTTGCTGCTAAGGGTGGCCCAACCAGTTATTAGGTTTAGGGGGCAATCACTTTTTTACACAGGGCTATGTAGGTTTGGATTTTTTTTTCTCCCTTAATAATAAAAACCTTCCTTTAAACTGCATTTTGTGTTTACTTGTGTTGTCTTTGACTAATATTTAAATTTGTTTGATCTGAAACATTTAAGTGTGACAAACATGCAAAAAAAAAAAAAAAGAAATCGGGAAGGGGGCAAACACTTTTCACACCACTGTATTTTGAACATGCCCCTTTCAATGAATGAGTCAATTACTCAGAACAAGCAGCGTGCATGTCAGGACAGTTGGGTCTGTTGTTTTTCTTTTACACGACTACATCTACAAGGAAAGTATTTGCCATGCAGAAATATCACTACTACTAATAACAGTGGTTCATCAGGTTATTGATATTGTTCTACTATTTTCTTGAACACAACTTCAGCTACCCTTTAGTAGACACTTGACTAATATGTATCTCAGTTCTAATTTGCCTAAAACAACACCCCACAGGCAAGCAGGGAATGTTGCATTTACTGTCGAAAATTGAAGGAAAATTGAGTGCAAAAAGACATAGAGAACAATAAATAGGGATTTAAAAAGAGAAAGGGGAAATAGGAACTATGAAATAGAATAATGCTTACTTCGTAAACTGCCATTTTCTCTCGGTCCAAAGTTTTATTATCTTTGACTTGCCCATTCAATTTGTCAACTTTAAATAACTCATAAGGCTCTTTGTCAACACTAGGTCCTGTCAGAGTATCTGATGGAAGTCCTGTTCTGCAGTCTGACTCATCGGTTTTTTTCCACACTTTGAATCTGAAGACCAGCGTCTTCTGGTGCTGCGTCCGACAGCCTACTGTTGTGTAGAGTCACAATGGATGATTTTAGTCGCTTGCAACTCCAAGGTTATACAGTGTCCTTTAAAACTATGGGAATAATCGGGTGAAACTTGTTATTTTTGTATCATTTGTAAGTTGTATTCATTCAAAGATGAATACGGGCCAAAAGTTCAGACAATTAGCCCTTACTTCAAGGTATTCACAGGCGTATAGTTCTGTTCCATAAGTATTTAGACAGTAGTACAATTTCTGTTCAGTTGGCTCTGTATTTTGTTCTCTGTCACTTTTAATTTGAGGGTATTTACCACCTTACCGGAGACCAATATGGTGGTGCAACCACGAATCATTTCTAATTGCAGCTGGGTCGAGTGAGAGGCGGAGAGACATGAAGCCTGTGCGGTCTAAGAATTCAGCTTAAAGACGAGCGAACCACCACTCAGAAAACGTGGAGGAATTCCGGGAAGAGATCCCGCGAACGAAACCTAAATCCGGGACTCACGTGAGCATAACTCTCCTGCTATCAGCCAGCTAACCTCTCCCTCTCTAACCCGAGACGGGATCACCCCAAACAAACTATATTACGTGACATGACCATAACATAACCAAGACGATAAATAAACATAAGACATGACAAGCATGAAACGTCACACCTGTAAGACATTCTCAAAACTGAATCATAGATCTTTTCATGGAGAGCCAAATCCCTGGTATGAGTTTGGCGCTTCTGTGGAACAGAAATAATTCATAACTGTCTGTGTTGGTATGTATGCCGTACGTTTTTTTTCGTTAACACACCTATTCTCAAGAAGGCTGCCGACAGAACAGAACTTGTATTGTGCCTCGGGAGTCATTTGGATTTTTTTTTTTTTTTTTTTTGATCAGTGGTGGCTGGAGTCCATTTACCTGGGTGGGGCACCATACATGCGCGCACACCCACATGTTTATGATTATACCAAAGGTACTTGCAAACAGGGACCCAAATTAAATTGTGCAAGGATGGGGCGGTGGGGCCCAATGTCAGATCTTTTTATGGAGAGCCAAATCCCTGGTATGAGTTTGGCGTTTCTGTGGAACAGGAACCAGTAAAACCAGTAAAAGTAATGAGAATGATGAAATAGCAGTAGAGGTAATGGCAATGTTCACCCTCCAATTATGTTTGGGGTCAATTTGACCCCATTCAGTGTTTGACATCTCTTGAACACCAGTTAGCCTTTTCTTCATCTTGATACTGTATGGTTTTTTAATTTTCTATTTTGGCGGGATTAAATAGTAATCATGCAATAAACATAATGCTTTGTTTCATAAGTCATGTATCAACGTTTCATGTGTTGTCCAGGCTTATTTTAACCGTCTGTAACTATATAAAATGTCTGAAAATATGTATATTTTAATCTCAGATTTCTGTGGATGATTCTGGTGACACTTTCCCATACTGGTGCCAAACTTTCACTTCATGTACCTCACACTAAAATGAGATGTTTCTCGAAGACTTTTCATATTTATCGATAAAAGGCTAGTCTTTGGGGAGACAATAAGAATGTGACACAAAGTGTAATCATTTTGCATTTATTTAAACTGTTGGGGTCAATTTCACCCTAAATATAAAAGCGGTCATAAACTCTTAACATTATAGGGGGGAGGGGGTTAAGTAGATGGTTTGTTTCTAATCAAGTGGTTGATGAGACTGAGGTTTTTCTTACTCATCCCTATGAGGTAAAGCAGGCTGAAGGTGCCTGAAAACAGTCTGACAGAACACTGTCTGAAACTACTACCTGCCCTTATTGGCCAAGACCAAATTTGGGAATGGAGAACTTAACCTATTCTGTCATTATCTAGTTGCAATCAGACAACAGCAAAATTATTTGGAACTTCACTTGCAGTTGAGTTGAGGGTGGGTGTTCTATCCAGGGCTTGTCAAAGAAAAGTCAAATGTAAAAAAAAAAAAGACAACCAATACCTGCCTCTGGAGAAATTAAAAGGGGAGCCTGCTCTTGTAATAACATTGTGTGGCCAATGCTAGCCTTAGTCAGCCTTCCAACGCACATACAACTTCCAACGTCTTAATGTGCACATTGTAAGCGAATATGATTTAAATATACGATACAGACACAGATATGTTCCCATGTAAATCTGGCCCTTCCAAATATGGGACAGAAATTCAGAAACACAAACACAAACACAAATTCAGAACTCTGCTTCTAACCCCCGGAAACTTTTCTCCATTTTCTCCTCTCTCCTCAACGCACCGCCTCCTCCTCCTCAGTCCTCCTTCGCTGCTGATGACTTTGCTGATTTCTTCGATGAGAAGGTCGCAGTCATCCGCAGATCCTTTACAACCGCCGCCCCCCTCACTGTGCCCTTCCCCCCCTCTAGGCCCATCCCTTCCTTTTCCACTTTCTCCCCCCTTACAGACTCTGATGTTTCTCAACTCCTGCTCTGCCACCGCCCTACAACCTGTGCCCTTGACCCTATCCCCTCTTCTCTTCTCCAAACTATCACACCTGACATTCTCCCATTTGTCACCTCCCTTGTCAACTCCTCCCTCTCTTCCGGCTGTTTTCCGGCATCCTCCAAGAGGGCCCACATCACTCCGCTGCTAAAAAAGCCTACCCTGGATCCCTCCATCATCCAGAACTACCGCCCGGTATCTCTTCTTCCTTTCCTTTCTAAAACTATAGAACGAGCCGCTTCTACTCAACTTTCTTCCTTCTTTTCTAACAACAACCTGCTAGACCCCCATCAGTCTGGCTTCAGATCGGGCCACTCGACAGAGACTGCGCTCCTCTCCGTCAGTGAGTCACTTCATGCCGCACGAGCAGCCTCCCTCTCCTCTGTCCTCATTCTTCTAGATCTCTCTGCTGCCTTCGACACTGTGGATCACTCCATCCTCCTGTCTGCCCTGTCAGCAACGGGCATCTGTGGCACAGCCCTGGACTGGATTGAGTCCTACCTCTCTGGTCGCTCCTTCCAGGTTGCCTGGGCTGGTTCGGTATCGACACCTCGGCCCCTCGCCACAGGAGTTCCCCAGGGCTCAGTCCTTGGCCCGCTTCTTTTTTCTCTCTACACTCGCTCCCTTGGCCCTGTGATCACTGCACATGGGCTATCCTACCACTGCTATGCGGACGACACCCAACTCTTCGTCTCGTTCCCGCCGTCTGATACGCAGGTTTCAGCCCGTATCTCTGCTTGCCTGAGGGACATCCAGAGCTGGATGGACAACCACCATCTAAAGCTCAACCCAGGTAAAACTGAAATGATATTCATCCCTGCTAATACCTCTCCCCATCTGGATCTCTCCATTTCCCTCGGGGATACCACACTCACGCCGTCACCCAGTGCAAGGAACCTCGGCGTGGTGATGGACAGCAGACTGTCCCTTTCCGAGAACATTGCGGCGGTGACCCGGTCTTGCAGGTTCTTCCTATACAACATACGGAGAATCCGCCCCTTTCTCACCCCCTACTCGACCCAGCTCCTGGTCCAAGCGATGGTTCTGTCCCGCCTGGACTACTGCAATTCCCTCTTGGCTGGCCTCCCAGCGTCCGCCATCAGACCCCTCCAACTCATCCAGAATGCAGCAGCTCGTCTGGTCTTCAACCTTCCCAAATACTCACACGTCACCCCCCTGCTTACTTCCCTCCACTGGCTGCCTGTCATGGCTCGCATCAAATTCAAAACATTGGTGCTAGCCTTCCAAGCAGTTAAAGGGTCTTCCCCAGCTTATCTGCAAAAAATCATCAGACCCTACACCCCTGCCAGACCTCTTCGTTCAGCCTCCACAGGCCGCTTGGCACCTCCCCCTCTCAGAACCTCCACCTCACGCTCACGACTACTGTCTGTTCTGGCTCCACGGTGGTGGAACAAACTCCCCGTTGAGGTCAGAACTATAGAATCTCTCCCCACCTTCAAGCGCAAGCTGAAGAAACACCTCTTCAAGCAGCACCTCTCCCCATCCCTCCCTACCTCCCTGTGAACCTTAATTGTTGTCTCTGTGACTTGCTTTGTGTATCGGTATTTTTAGTTGGCTAGGTAAGCAGTGCTTGGATAGTTAACTTTGGTAACTTTTGCTCTGTTTGTTTGTTTGTTTGTTCAAAAAAAAAAAAAAAAAAAAATGGCCCTTGTCCTTATCTTTGTTGTACAGGTAGCAGTTGAAATTGTACTTACCTCTAGGGTCTTTCAGCGAACTTATCCCTGGTTATGGGTATGCACTTTGTTGTACGTCGCTCTGGATAAGAGCGTCTGCCAAATGCCAATAATGTAATGTAATGTAATGTAATGTAAAGAAAGCACAAAGGAAGAGTGAGCACTGGGCATTGGCTAGTTGTAGGACATTCTCAAAACTGAATCATACACCAATCAGCCACAGAATTAACATAAGCTGACTTTGCTTGATTGATTGCCTGTTGATATATTTAGATGACTTCCTTGTTATTCACTCGGCAACAAAACAAGTATAGTAAACACATTACGCTCAAAACAAGATAAACACAAATATATCCCCATTTACGGAACTATTGGGTGTTTATTAAATTCATGCTATAGCTAACCACATCACTTCAACTAGAAAGTTTTCAGACAATGGCAATATTTTATCCTTAAAAGAGAAAACTGCCAAACTGAAAAGGTTAAATTGCGACTCCATATTAGCAAAATGTGAAAGTGAGTACATTTTAACATTTGTTGTGAAAACTGGATGAGAGAGCTGAAAATCGTACTCCCACTTCACCTTCTGACAGGCAGATTATGTGGACACCGCAGACCGTGAGAACTGTATTCACTTTTCTCTGTCTCCTGACAAACTACAGAAAATATGCCCACGGCGTATCATCCTCTCCCAGGCCAAACGGGGGCATCGGGGAGGGGGGACAGTTACACTTGAGAACTCGTAAGGTGTGGTCTTCATTAGAAAAAGGGACTCATCCGTGTTGTGCTTGGTTTTATGATTATACCAAAGGTACTGGCAAACGGGGGCCCAAACATTGTTTCATTAATTGTGCAGGGATCTGGTGGCGGGGCCCATTGTCAGATCTTTTCATGGAGAGCCAAATCCGTGGTATGAGTTTGGCGCTTCTGTGGAACAGAAATAATTCATAACTGTCTGTGTTTTTATGCCTGGTGGGTATGCGGTAGGTTTTTTTTCATTAACTCACAACACACACCTATTCTCAAGAAGGCTGCCGACAGAACAGAACTTGTATTGTGCCTCGGGAGTCATTTGGAATTTTATTTTATTCTTTGATCAGTGGTGGCTGGAGTCCATTTACCTGGGTGGGGCGCCATACATGCGCGCACACCCACATGTTTATGATTATACCAAAGGTACTTGCAAACAGGGACCCAAACATTGTTTATTAAATTGTGCAAGGATGGGGCGGTGGGGCCCAATGTCAGATCTTTTCATGGAGAGCCAAATCCCTGGTATGAGTTTGGCGTTTCTGTGGAACAGAAACCAGTAAAACCAGTAAAAGTAATGAGAATGATGAAATAGCAGTAGAGGTAATAGCAATGTTCTCCCTCCAATTATGTTTGGGGTCAATTTGACCCCATTCAGTGTTTGACATCTCTTGAACACCAGTTAGCCATTTCTTCATCTTGATACTGTATGGTTTTTTAATTTTCTATTTTGGCGGGATTAAATAGTAAACATGCAATAAACATAATGCTTTGTTTCATAAATCATGTATCAACGTTTCATGTGTTGTACAGGCTTATTTTAACCGTCTGTAACTATATAAAATGCCTGAAAATATGTATATTTTTATCTCAGATTTCTGTGGATGATTCTGGTGACACTTTCCCATACTGGTGCCAAACTTTCATTTCATGTACCTCACACTAAAATGAGATGTTTCTCAAAGTCTTTTCATATTTATCGATAAAAGGCTAGTCTTTGGGGAGACAATAAGCATGTGACACAAAGTGTAATCATTTTGCATTTATTTAAACTGTTGGGGTCAATTTCACCCTAAATAAAAAAACGGTCATAAACTCTTAACATTATAGGGGGGAGGGGGTTAAGTAGATGGTTTGTTTCTAATCAAGTGGTTGATGAGACTGAGGTTTTTCTTACTCATCCCTATGAGGTAAAGCAGGCTGAAGGTGCCTGAAAACAGTCTGACAGAACACTGTCTGTACTGTCTGAAACTACTACCTGCCCTTATTGGCCAAGACCAAATTTGGGAATGGAGAACTTAACCTATTCTGTCGTTATCTAGTTGCAATCAGACAACAGCAAAATTATTTGGAACTTCACTTGCAGTTGAGTTGAGGGTGGGTGTTCTATCCAGGGCTTGTCAAAGAAAAGTCAAATGTAAAAAAAAAATGACAACCAATACCTGCCTCTAGAGAAATTAAAAGGGGAGCCTGCTCTTGTAATAACATGGTGTGGCCAATGCTAGCCTTAGTCAGCCTTTCAACGCACATACAACTTCCAACGTCTTAATGTGCACATTGTAAGCGAATATGATTGAAATATACGATACAGACACAGAAATGTTCCCATGTAAATCAGGCCCTTCCAAAAGTGGGAGAGGAAGCACAAAGGAAGAGTGAGCACTGGGCATTGGCTAGCTGTAGGACATTCTCAAAACTGAATCATACACCAATCAGCCACAGAATTAACATAACCTGACTTTGCTTGATTGATTGCCTGTTGATATATTTAGATGACTTCCTTGTTATTCACTCGGCAACAAAACAAGTATATTAAACACATTACGCTCAACACAAGACAAACACAAATATGTCCCCATTTACGGAACTATTGGGTGTTTATTAAATTCATGCTATAGCTAACCACATCACTTCATCTAGAAACTTTTCAGACAATGGCAATATTTAATCCTTAAAAGAGAAAGCTGCCAAACTGAAAAGGTTAAATTGCGACTCCATATCAGCAAAATGTTTAAATGAGTACATTTTAACATTTGTTGTGAAAACTGGATGAGAGAGCTGAAACTCATACTCCCACTTCACCTTCTGACAGGCAGATTATGTGGACACCGCAGACCGTGAGAACTGTATTCACTTTTCTCTGTCTCCTGTCAAACTACAGAAAATATGCCCACGGCGTATCATCCTCTCCCAGGCCAAACGGGGGCATCGGGGAGGGGGGATAGTTACACTTGAGAGCTCGTAAGGTGTGGTCTTCATTGGAAAAATGGGACTCATCCGTGTTTTGCTTGGTTTTATGACTATACGAAAGGTACTGGCAAACAGGGGCCCAAACATTGTTTCATTAATTGTGCAGGGATCTGGTGGCGGGGCCCATTGTCAGATCTTTTCATGGAGAGCCAAATCCCTGGTATGAGTTTGGCACTTCTGTGGAACAGAAATAATTCATGAATGTCTGTGTTTTTATGCCTGGCGGGTATGCGGTAGGTTTTTTTTCGTTAACTCACAACACACACCTATTCTCAAGAAGGCTGCCGACAGAACAGAACTTGTATTGTGCCTCGGGAGTCATTTGGAATATTATTTTATTTTTTGATCAGTGGTGGCTGGAGTCCATTTACCTGGGTGGGGCACCATACATGCGCGCACACCCACATGTTTCTGATTTTACCAAAGGTACTTGCAAACAGGGACCCAAACATTGTTTATTAAATTGTGCAAGGATGGGGCAGTGGGGTCCAATGTCAGATGTTTTCATAGAGAGCCAAATCCCTGGTATGAGTTTGGCGTTTCTGTGGAACAGAAACCAGTAAAACCAGTAAAAGTAATGAGAATGATGAAATAGCAGTAGAGGTAATAGCAATGTTCTCCCTCCAATTATGTTTGGGGTCAATTTGACCCCATTCAGTGTTTGACATCTCTTGAACACCAGTTAGCCATTTCTTCATCTTGATACTGTATGGTTTTTTAATTTTCTATTTTGGCGGGATTAAATAGTAAACATGCAATAAACATAATGCTTTGTTTCATAAATCATGTATCAACGTTTCATGTGTTGTACAGGCTTATTTTAACCGTCTGTAACTATATAAAATGCCTGAAAATATGTATATTTTTATCTCAGATTTCTGTGGATGATTCTGGTGACACTTTCCCATACTGGTGCCAAACTTTCACTTCATGTACCTCACACTCTAAAATGAGATGTTTCTCAAAGACTTTTCATATTTATCGATAAAAGGCTAGTCTTTGGGGAGACAATAAGAATGTGACACACAAAGTGTAATCATTTTGCATTTATTTAAACTGTTGGGGTCAATTTCACCCTAAATAAAAAAGCGGTCATAAACTCTTAACATTATAGGGGGGAGGGGGTTAAGTAGATGGTTTGTTTCTAATCAAGTGGTTGATGAGACTGAGGTTTTTCTTACTCATCCCTATGAGGTAAAGCAGGCTGAAGGTGCCTGAAACAGTCTGACAGAACACTGTCTGTACTGTCTGAAACTACTGCCTGCCCTTATTGGCCAGGGCCAAATTTGGGAATGGAGAACTTAACCTATTCTGTCGTTATCTAGTTGCAATCAGACAACAGCAAAATTATTTGGAACTTCACTTGCAGTTGAGTTGAGGGTGGGTGTTCTATCCAGGGCTTGTCAAAGAAAAGTCAAATGTAAAAAAAAAATGACAACCAATACCTGCCTCTAGAGAAATTAAAAGGGGAGCCTGCTCTTGTAATAACATGGTGTGGCCAATGCTAGCCTTAGTCAGCCTTTCAACGCACATACAACTTCCAACTTCTTAATGTGCACATTGTAAGCGAATATGATTGAAATATACGATACAGACACAGAAATGTTCCCATGTAAATCAGGCCCTTCCAAAAGTGGGAGAGGAAGCACAAAGGAAGAGTGAGCACTGGGCATTGGCTAGCTGTAGGACATTCTCAAAACTGAATCATACACCAATCAGCCACAGAATGAACATAACCTGACTTTGCTTGATTGATTGCCTGTTGATATATTTAGATGACTTCCTTGTTATTCACTCGGCAACAAAACAAGTATATTAAACACAATACGCTCAACACAAGATAAACACAAATATATCCCCATTTACGGAACCATTGGGTGTTTATTAAATTCATGCTATAGCTAACCACATCACTTCAAATAGAAACTTTTCAGACAATGGCAATATTTTATCCTTAAAAGAGAAAGCTGCCAAACTGAAAAGGTTAAATTGCGACTCCATATCAGCAAAATGTTTAAGTGAGTACATTTTAACATTTGTTGTGAAAACTGGATGAGAGAGCTGAAACTCATACTCCCACTTCACCTTCTGACAGGCAGATTATGTGGACACCGCAGACCGTAAGAACTGTATTCACTTTTCCGTGTCTCCTGA
Source organism: Conger conger (assembly GCF_963514075.1). Lineage (NCBI taxonomy): Eukaryota > Metazoa > Chordata > Actinopteri > Anguilliformes > Congridae > Conger > Conger conger. The sequence continues at coordinate 53,169 of NW_026890532.1, forward strand.
CATACTACAGAAAATATGCCCACAGCGTATCATCCTCTCCCAGGCCAAACCGGGGCATCGGGGAGGGGGGGCAGTTACACTTGAGAGTTCGTAAGGTGTGGTCTTCATTGGAAAAATGGGACTCATCCATGTTTTGCTTGGTTTTATGATTATACCAAAGGTACTGGCAAACAGGGGCCCAAACATCCATCCATCCATCCATTATCTGAACCCGCTTATCCTGATCAGGGTCGCAGGGGGGCTGGAGCCTATCCCAGCATACATTGGGCGAAAGGCAGGAATACACCCTGGACAGGTCGCCAGTCTATCTCAGGGCACACACACCATTCACTCACACACTCATACCTACGGGCAATTTAGACTCTCCAATCAGCCTAACGTGCATGTCTTTGGACTGTGGGAGGAAACCGGAGTACCCGGAGGAAACCCACGCAGACACGGGGAGAACATGCAAACTCCGCACAGAGAGGCCCCGGCCGACGGGGATTCGAACCCAGGACCTCCTTGCTGTGAGGCGGCAGTGCTACCCACTGCACCATCCGTGCCGCCCGGCCCAAACATTGTTTCATTAATTGTGCAGGGATCTGGTGGCGGGGCCCATTGTCAGATCTTTTCATGGAGAGCCAAATCCCTGGTATGAGTTTGGCGCTTCTGTGGAACAGAAATAATTCATAACTGTCTGTTTTTATGCCTGGTGGGTATGCGGTAGGTTTTCTTTCGTTAACTCGCAACACACACCTATTCTCAAGAAGGCTGCCGACAGAACAGAACTTGTATTGTGCCTCGGGAGTCATTTGGAATATTATTTTATTTTTTGATCAGTGGTGGCTGGAGTCCATTTACCTGGGTGGGGCGCCATACATGCGCGCACACCCACATGTTTATGATTATACCAAAGGTACTTGCAAACAGGGACCCAAACATTTTTTAATAAATTGTGCAAGGATGGGGCGGTGGGGCCCAATGTCAGATCTTTTCATGGAGAGCCAAATCCCTGGTATGAGTTTGGCGTTTCTGTGGAACAGAAACCAGTAAAACCTGTAAAAGTAATGAGAATGATGAAATAGCAGTAGAGGTAATAGCAATGTTCTCCCTCCAATTATGTTTGGGGTCAATTTGACCCCATTCAGTGTTTGACATCTCTTGAACACCAGTTAGCCTTTTTTTCAATCTTGATACTGTATGGTTTTTTAATTTTCTATTTTGGCGGGATTAAATAGTAAACATGCAATAAACATAATGCTTTGTTTTCAGAAGTCCTGGACCAACTTTGCATGTGTTGTTTTAGCCCTCTGTAACTATATAAAATGTCTGAAAATATGTATATTTTTATCTCAGATTTCTGTGGATGATTCTGGTGACACTTTCCCATACTGGTGCCAAACGTTCACTTCATGTACCTCACACTAAAATGAGATGTTTCTCAAAGATTTTTCATATTTATCGATAAAAGGCTAGCCTTTGGGGAGACAATAAGAATGTGACACAAAGTGTAATCATTTTGCATTTATTTAAACTGTTGGGGTCAATTTCACTCTAAATGTAAAAGCGATCATAAACTCTTAACATTATAGGGGGGAGGGGGTTAAGTAGATGGTTTGTTTCTAATCAAGTGGTTGATGAGACTGAGGTCTTTCTTACTCATCCCTATGAGCTAAAGCAGGCTGAAGGTGCCTGAAAACAGTCTGACAGAACACTGTCTGTACTGTCTGAAACTACTACCTGCCCTTATTGGCCAAGACTAAATTTGGGAATGGAGAACTTAACCTATTCTGTCGTTATCTAGTTGCAATCAGACAAAAGCAAAATTATTTGGAACTTCACTTGCAGTTGAGTTGAGGGTGGATGTTCTATCCAGGGCTTGTCAAAGAAAAGTCAAATGTAAAAAAAAAATGACAACCAGCACCTACCTCTGGAGAAATTAAAAGGGGAGCCTGCTCTTGTAATAACATTGTGTGGCCAATGCTAGCCTTAGTCAGCCTTCCAACGCACATACAACTTCCAACGTCTTAATGTGCACATTGCAAGCGAATATGATTGAAATATACGATACAGACACAGAGATGTTCCCATGTAAATCTGGCCCTTCCAAATATGGGACAGAAAGCACAAAGGAAGAGTGAGCACTGGGCATTGGCTAGCTGTAGGACATTCTCAAAACTGAATCATACACCAATCAGCCACAGAATGAACCTAACCTGACTTTGCTTGATTGATTGCCTGTTGATATATTTAGATGACTTCCTTGTTATTCACTCGGCAACAAAACAAGTATATTAAACACATTACGCTCAACACAAGATAAACACAAATATATCCCCATTTACGGAACTATTGGGTGTTTATTAAATTCATGCTATAGCTAACCACATCACTTCAACTAGAAACTTTTCAGACAATGGCAATATTTAATCCTTAAAAGAGAAAGCTGCCAAACTGAAAAGGTTAAATTGCGACTCCATATCAGCAAAATGTTAAAGTGAGTACATTTTAACATTTGTTGTGAAAACTGGATGAGAGAGCTGAAAATCGCCCACTTCACCTTCTGACAGGCAGATTATGTGGACACCGCAGACCGTGAGAACTGTATTCACTTTTCTCTGGAACGGGCGGTCTGCTCCCAACTGTCCACTCATCTTCTCCAGAACAATCTCCATGACCCCAACCAGTCTGGCTTCAAGAGTGGCCACTCCACTGAAACCGCCCTGCTCGTGGTCACTGAGGCACTCCACTCTGCTAAAGCAAAATCCCTCTCCTCTGTCCTCATCTTCCTCGACCTGTCAGCCGCCTTCGATACAGTCAACCATGAGATTCTGCTCTCATCGCTGTCTGGGATGGGTGTCACAGGTTCTGCACTCGCTTGGTTTTCCTCCTACCTCTCTGGTCGCTCCTACCAGGTGATTTGGAGGGGCGCAGTCTCCGAATCCTCAACCCCTACGAACTGGAGTCCCGCAGGGCTCGGTTCTTGGGCCTCTCCTCTTCTCGCTATACACCATGTCTCTTGGTTCTGTTATCTCTTCCCACGGCTTTTCTTATCATTCCTACGCTGATGACACCCAACTCTTCATTTCCTTCCCCCCCGACACCCAAATCACCACACGGATCTCTGCCTGCTTGGCTGATATCTCTGCGTGGATGACTTCCCATCACCTGAAGCTCAACCTTGCCAAAACTGAGCTTCTCTACATCCCTGCTAAGTCCTCTCCGTCAATCGACCTCTCATTGACTGTTGAGGACTTTGTAGTTTCCTCCTCCCGTACGGCAAAGAATCTTGGGGTGACTCTTGATAACTGCCTCACCCTGGCTCCACAAGTATCCTCCACTGCAGGTTCTTTCTGTATAATATACGCCGTATCCGTCATCTCCTGACTGAGAAAGCCACCCAGCTCCTAGTCCAGGCGCTCGTCATTTCCCGCCTGGATTACTGCAACTCCCTCCTAGCCGGTCTCCCAGCGTGTGCCATCAAGCCCCTCCAGCTGGTCCAGAATACTGCAGCCCGCCTGATCACCAGTCAGCCCAGGTCGGCTCATGTCACCCCGCTTCTCATTGGCCTCCACTGGCTTCCCATTGCCGCACGCATCCGTTTCAAGGCCCTAGTGTTGGCATTTCAGGCTGCTAAGGGGACTGCCCCACCTTACATACAATCCCTGATCACTCCCTACTCCCCAGCTAGACCACTCCGGTCTGCCAGCTCTGGTCGCCTTACGGTTCCCTCTCTACGTGCACCTGGCGGTCGAGCTGCACGTTCACGCCTGTTTTCCGTTCTGGTTCCTCAGTGGTGGAATGACTTGCCTACCACTGTCAGAACAGCAGAATCACTCCCCCTATTTCGACGCAGACTCAAAACCCACCTTTTCAAGCTCTACCTTAGTCCTCCCTCCTGATTTCCCCTGCCCCTCCTTTCTGATATCCCTATCCTTGTCTAACCCCCCCCAAAAAAAAAGCACTTCTGATGACAACTATGTTTAGAACAGCACTTCCTGTGTATTTTGCTAGTTTCTGGATGTGATGCTCTGACTTATGGTAGAACCTATGCACTTGTAAGTCGCTTTGGATTAAAAGCTCTGCCAAATGACTAAAATGTAAATGTAAATGTAAATGTCTCCTGACAAACTACAGAAAATATGCCCGCAGCGTATCATCCTCTCCCAGGCCAAACGGGGGCATCGGTGAGGGGGGACAGTTACACTTGAGAGCTTGTAAGGTGTGGTCTTCATTTGAAAAACGTGACTCATCCGTGTTTGCGAATCAGTCTAGGCCCTCGGAGATGGCGAAGGTGAGTGCACGGGAGTGCAACGGTGAAGTATTATTTCCCTCTCCATATAACGTCTACGTTACGTCATCTTGCCTTTTTTCTGTACCATCCCAAAAGTGCTGTTCTGCCGTCTACTGTCTACTGTGATCCAGGTCAAGACAGGGTAACAGTGTACTTCATCATAGGTTCTCATTTATCACTGTAGCAAGGGCAGGGCTGCCATATTGGGGTAGAGTGTGGGGGGAATCTGGTGGCGGGGCCCAATGAAGATCTTTTCATGGAGAGCCAAATCCCTGCTATGAGTTTGGGGCTTCTGTGGAACAGAAATAATTCATAACTTTTTTTTTTTTTTTTTTTTTTTTGTTAACTCATAATACACGCCTATTCCCAAGAAGGCTGCCGACAGAACAGTACTTGCATTGCGCCTCGGGAGTCAATATTTTTTTTAACAAAAATTTTAACCTTGGAGGCTTAATACCTTATGTAGGGAAACAATAAAATAGTAAACAGGTTGTCCCAATTAGCCTACTTGTTTGCCTTGGGAGCATGAATTTGTTTGTTGGACAAAGTAAAATGATCTATTAATTAAAATTACCTAAGATAAGGAGAGGCTTTAGAGGGCAGGTATGGAAGATATTGGAATATACACAAAGGGATCAATACATTTCAGTTCAGCTTCTCTTCATAGGGTCGAAACACAAAAGATAAGAGAAACAGAAAACCTGCGACTCTCGCAATAGCCTCTGCCTTCTTGCAGAGTTCACCAAGTGGTCACTTTATTAGGTACACCAACTTGTAAATGCAAATATTTAAACACCATACTCGTAACAGTGGTAGCAATAAATTGCAATTTGCCGCATTTTCTTTTCGGACATGCACATCTCTAGCTATTGTTAGTGGGCTAGCTGTAAGCCCACAGCGTATCATCCTTCCCCAGGCCGAACGGGAGGTGTGTACGCAGGTGGGGGGTAGTTACTATCACCACTTGAGAGCTCGTAAGGTGTGGTTTTGATTGACAAAACGGGACTCTCTTTGTTTGAGAATCAGTCTAGGCGCTCGGAGACGGCGAAGGTGAGCGCTTTGCTGAAGTATTTTTTCCAAGTCAACTTTAAAATGTACAATTGCCTAGGACAGTTAAATGAGTTTTTACGGAGTCTTAACTCCATGCTATGAGCACCATAACCAATTCCCGGTCAGACCAGTCCAGCGCTAGCTCCATGACCGAGAGGCAAGCAGGCGGTAATAAATATTACCCAGAAATGATGGACGGATCCAGCGTCTTGGACCACAGCAAGACTATCGGGGGATATGGTGCGGGACATGGAGGGGGGCATGAAGGGTATGTAGCAGTCACTCTTTTTCGTGAACTATCAATACGCAGCTGTAATATATGCTGTGCACTGTAAATTTTGTTTCTTCAAAATAACGCTTTTCATGTCGCCCTTGATTGTACTCTGTCACCTGTGTAATCTTGATTATGTTGTGGCACAACAATTTTTTTGGTGAATTGAATTCGCTTAAAGTAAGACATTACACATAGGCCCCTGTGTAAGTAAGCATTATTTAGAAAAAATATAAAAAATATTTATTTAAAAATATTATTAAAATGAAATATCGGTAGCCCATTAAAAGTTTTTTTGTTGTAGCTCCCCATTCGTTTTTGTGTGACAGGTGGTTACACACGCATGGTCCCTTTTTTTCCTGGGTATTTCCACGTGCTGAAAATAACACTCATTTTAAGTAAACATATTGATAATGTGTTGTTAAAATGATCATAGAGCAAAATGCAATACATTAAATTCCAGCCACATTATTATTATTATTATTATCATTATTTTCCATCCATCCATTATCTTAACCCGCTTATCCTGAACAGGGTTACAGGGGGGCTGGAGCCTATCCCAGCATACATTGGGCGAAAGGCAGGAATACACCCTCCAGTCCATCGCAGGGCATACACACCATTCACTCACACACTCGTACCTATGGGCAATTTAGACTCTCCAGTCAGCCTAACCTGCATGTCTTTGGACTGTGGGAGGAAACCAGAGTACCCGGAGGAAACCCACGCGAACACGGGGAGAACATACAAACTACACACAGAGAGCCCCGGCCGACCGGGATTCAAACCCAGGACCATCAGTGCCGCCCTATTATTATTATTATTAGAATTATTATTGTTATTGTTGTTGTTGTTCCTGTCATTTTGATTTTTATTATTATTGTTATAATAGTAGCAGTAGCAGTAGTAGTATTTAGATGCTTTTTAAATGAAACATTGTTGACATCAATATAGTTTTATGAAAATGAAAAATCATGCCATGAGAAAGCTAATCCTGCTTTCTCAAACAATGCTGTTTGGCGCATTGGTGGCTGTAACTCCATGTATACAATTAGAGTACTGCTAGCAGCCCAGCTAGAGCATTCAATTATTATGATGGATATTGTCCATAGAAGTGATAACATGTATCTATAATGGTTGGTTATGCATCTTTGCTTTTGCTTTTCCCCTTCAGTGTGCAGGCCCTTCATCAGAAAGCACAAATCCTGCCGACTCAATTTAAGGAATATCTGGCCAAAGCAGACATGAGTCTTCAGACTGTAAGTTCTACTAAAGTGTTTAAATCTACTATCCAGTGGAGGCAAGTATGCTGTTTTTACTAATAGAAAGACTATATATCAACATATAAATGTTTTACTGTTCAAAATAATCCTTTGGTCCTTGCTTATATTGTTGACATACTTATTTGTAACCAATCCAATTTAAGCCTGTATTAACAGCACTTTCTCCCTTCCCCCTCTCTTTACATCCCACTTTCTTTCACTTTCTCTCTCACACATTTAACTTCCTCTCTCCTCCCTGTTTTCACTCAAACTCTCATTATTTCCACTCATCAAGGCAAATTAATTTTTTTCTTTCAAAAAAAGTTTCAAAAGTTTTAGTTTTCCTCACACCGCCGTGTAGACTGTTAAGTATGTTAATTTGTGGGCTGTGGGATTAGGGCAAGAGGCAGAACAGAAACTTCAGCTGTTATCAAAACTCAAACCAAGAAAGGATTCATGAGAGATAGCAAGGTAGAAACCACTACTATCCAAGAGAAACATCAGTACTCCTCTCACAATTGCAAAGAAACATCTGGATGATCCCCAAGCCTTTTGGGATAATGTTCTATTGAATGATGAGTCCCAAGTAGAACAAGTAGTATAATTCTGTGCTGATAAGAGTCTGGGGAGTGAAAGGCTTTGTGTTGCCATCTAGAGGCTTGTGATTAGAACAGTAATGCTCAGATTAATTAAATCTAGTGTGCAGAGCTCCAGCCCTAGAGGGCATTGAGGTGCCGGAGTTCATCTGGGAGACTACTTACTCTAACACTGTGTCTCTCCCCCATGTTCTGACCAAAATAGTGCATCAATCCCCTGGGGGGGGGTCTGTGAGGACTTAATTATTATTTTAGTAATGCAAAGTGTCAAAAATCTGACACAAATGAAAGGCCTTTGTTAACTTAGTTGTGATATTTCATTGGCTTTAAATGAAAAAGTTGCCATGTGTGTATTGTCGAATGAAGAGGCGGATATTTTTGCTGTGTGTAGTGTTTGAGTGAGTTTGAGCTTCCTATAGTAGAGAGCCCTGCTGAAAAAACTGAAGCTAGATTTTCAAACAGCTGGTAGCTGGTTGACCAGTTCAGACTAGCTCCCAGCATGACGTGGTTTGACCAGCTCAAGCTATTTTTGAAACAGCTGGTCGACCAGCTCATACCCAGCTAGACCAGCTTCATGACCAGCTTGGCCATGCTGGTTAACCAGCTTATACTCAGGTAGACCAGCATATGACCAGCTCAATTGTCAAGCTGTTTGAGCTGGCATAGCTGGGTTTTACAGCTGGGAGCTTCCTGCTGACGGATGCTCTGTGTGCCTGTGTCCTCCACAGCGCCTGATAGAGACCTCTCCCTGGGGCGATGACCAGGACACCATCGCGCAGCAGATGACGAAGCACAACAAGTTCCACAGCTCCATCCAGAGGAGCCCGGAGGTGGAGCATGCCCGGACCGAGCTGGTACTGACTATGTGCTTTCTTGGCTTGAACAAGCGTTTGCTGTTTTAATTGTTTTAAGATATAAGAGAAGTTCTGTCCCTGGATTTCTTATCAAACTCTGAACAATTTAATCAGCCCAATTATTTATTCTAAATGCTCTAAATGTTGACTGTGCTCCAATGTTAGAGGGGGCTAACCAGCATTCAGCCATTCACAAAATGTCTGCCAGACACAAGCTGGTCCTCCACGACCTTACCTATAAAGCTAGATGTCTCACAGGCCCCAACCCCTGGCCATTTCCCTTCTCCTGCATAGTGTGCCTTTAGATGCTGTTGAGGTTGTATATCAACACCCATAACTACCTATTTTAACATATTGTGATAATGTATTTTAGTTACAATATAAAATTTATTTTAAAATGACATATACATTTATTTGTCATTTTATTTAATGACTAAATCCATTCATCCATCTGTATATTGATGAAATTTTTCAGAAAATGTCCTGGAGCAGGTCCAACCAGCTTCAAGACCTATCAAAGATCTTCAAGGATATCTCCGGGGAGATCATATAGGTGAAGGAACGTAAGGAAGAGGAGCTAGTGTTTGACTGGGGTGACAAAAATATTGACAACTATATCCCCAAGAAGCAGGATAGCTACTTGGTAAGAGTTCCCCATCCCAGAGCCACCTGCCTTTAACCAGGCTGCATCCATAATTACATACAATCCAGGTTGACCAGCACTCACTCGATACAGTATAAATTTTGAAGTGATTTAAAAATGTTTGTTTTGTTTTTTTCTCAGAGGCTGATGCGTGACCTGGAGAAGAAAGAAAAGGATCTAAATAAACTCAGTGAAAATGTGAAAAACCATCTGAACTATAATCACCCTGCTGCTGATAAGATTAAGGTACTATAGGTGTTGCCTGACCCTCTCCTAACCTCCTTATGCATTATGAGGACAGGAAAGCATCCATTAATTTTATAACAGAACTATTTCAAAGAAAAACAAGACATTCATTTTAGCAAATGCAAGATCAATTTACTATGATGGTTTCCAAAGGGTGGGATGTACTGTAGTTTACTCTCTGAAATCATTGAGCCACCCTTGTCACCCTCTCAGAAGATTGAACTGCTGAACCCAGGAACTGACTTGTCTGGACAGAAAAAGACTATATGAATGAATGATAAATGATCTCTAATGAGGAAGGCAGACCTCCTCTGTCAATCCATAGTCCCCTGTGTTAGACTCCCTTCAGACGCTCCTTCAGCCCCCTGCCTGTGAAAATCACGAATAAGCTCTGGGTCCAAAATGTCCCGAGAGGGAACCCAAGAGCGCTCCTCAGGACCAAAACCCTCTCAGTCAATAAGGTATTGTTTGCCCCTGCCCACGCAGTGCTCAGCCAGGATGCGATGCACCGTATAGACTGGACCCCTGTCAATAAGCCGTGGAGGTGGCGGGGGAACCTCCGCCGGGGCCAGCGCACTTATCAATACCGTTTTGAGGTGGGAGATGTGGAACGTGGGGTGGATTCTCATGGACCGGGGAAGTTGGAGGCGCACAGTAATGATCAAAATGGTCCCACGAAACGAGGAGCGAGCTTGCGTGACTCCACCCGTAATGGCAGATCGCGCGTGGACAACCACACCCGTTGCACCACCCTATAGGATGGCGCCGACCGGCGACGCCTGTCAGCCAGCCTCTTCTGGTTGGTTGTAGCCCTTAGGCACGCAGTCCGCGCCTTCCTCCAGGTGGCCCGACACCACCAAACAAAAACCTCAGCAGAGGGCACTTCGCCCCCTGACTCCAGTTCCGGGAACAGTGGCGGAGGGTACCCAAACTGAACCTCGAAAGGCAAGAGACCTGTGGAGGTGTTCTGCCGCATATTGTGCCCTGTTAATGCCCCCCCATGTAGCCTAACCTGCATGTCTTTATACTGTGGGAGGAAACCTACAGAAACATGGGGAGAACATGCAAAGTCCACACAGAAAGGCCCAGGCCAGCATTCACACCCAGGACCTTCTTGTTGTGAGGCAACAGTGCTATTCACTGTGCCACTGTGCTGCCCAGGCTTGTGTAATGAGAGACCTGCTGTCCTTCCTCCAGGCTACTGACATCCAGGCCAAGTACATCGAGCTCCTCACCCACTCAGGTGACTACTACAAGTTCCTGGGGGATTTGCAGAATAACATGCAGTTGCTGAAGGTACAGTATGGTACAGAGTGGAGACAGGGAGTAAATAATTGTAGGGGCAGGGCTCTTGTATATTAATGCAGGGAGGATGACCTGCGTGACATTTTGTAAAAAATGTTAGCCATTTTCCAGATAAAAAATTGTTTCAAGCATGTCTTTATAATATGATAGCATACAATTCTAATGTATAATACATATTATATACACTCAGGGTGGTCACACCAAATATTGATTTGATTTAGACTTTTCTTCTGTTCACTCACTTTGCATTTTGTTAATTTATTCACATTTCTATTTTTGAAAGCATTCTTTTTTACAGCATTTTTTCACACCTGCCAAAAACTTTTGCACAGTACTGTAAATTCAATATATCTACTCACAAAACATTTAGCAATCTAATCACTTAAAATTTGACTTTACAATTATAAGATACATATGTGTAAACGATGCGAGCTTCCCTGATCATTTGTGTGTGTTATCACACTTGTGTGAGATGTGTCTCATGGAAAGCCTCCATTTCTAATCACTCAGGTGGGAACTGGAGTTTTGGAAGAAGAGCTAAGATGGCTTCTGGCTCAGTATTGGTCCCAGACAAACCAGTACCTGGCAGACAGCCTGGCCCGCTACCAGCTGGATTCCAAGCAGGAGTTGCGGAGTCTCCAGGAAAGCCTGGACAAAGCCCTGAGGGACTACAGAGCTGCCACAGAGAAGCTGGACAGGCTGACCGCCGAGCTGAAGGCCCTGCAACAGCAGCTCACCCAGGAGCAGCCACAGGTCCGAGAGGTCAATATCCGCTATGAGACACTTTACAAGACCATTGAGGAGCAGAGCAAGATGCTCAACGACCACAGCAGGGGGATCCAGAGGCTCCAGGGCATGACTAAGGAGCGACTGGAGGAGGAGCTGAGGGCCCTCAGGCAGGTGAGTGATGAGCTAAAGGAGGGGAAGGAGAATAATGACACCCAGAACTCCACCTATATATGGAAGGAAAGGGACAGGTTGAAAGCAGTAAATGAAACAATCCTAAAGCAAGCGGCTGTGTTATTATTTGAGTTATTATTAAATTCTTTCCAAATTTGGACCATGGCTGCTTCCTTATGGATTTTTCCACTTTTTTGTCTCATCACAAAAGAGCACATGCTTGGTGGCATGCATTTGAATAATTTGTGAGGTCGCTGCATTTTTTAGCTGTCAGTTAGTTTAGTTAGTCACTTGTAGCTTGCAACCTCCATGGCATTTCTTCATACAATGTCACAATTAATGTGATTTCAGATGAATTCCTAAACTAATCTGTAGAATGTGATCATACAAATCCTGGAATAGCAAGCAGAAATGACTGCTTTATATTTACTTTCATGACATGCCACTCAGGACACCTGTTTGCTTGTTTAATTGTCTTTTACATACCCTGTTGCAAAAAACAGTTCAAGCGAGGTTTTGAAACAGCTGGTAGCTGGTATTTCAAGCTGGTCAAAGCTGGATTTTACACCAGGGTAGTATCTCTGCCTGTTTGTGCTGGAAGAATGTGCATCATTCTTGTCAGTACAAACCCAGCAATTCAAAGTGGATAAATGTAGGCATATTCAAGGTTGTACTGTGTTGAAATGCCAGTTTGAATACATTGCCATTACCTTCATTTCGATGTGACATATTTCAAATTGAGACTATGGAATGAGAGAGAGAGGAATTACCTTTAAATGCTAACATTGATGTAATTAGAACAATGATAGAGTATGGATATCAGAAGAGCTCTATAAGCCTTTGCTCTTATATCATGAATCTTCAATGAACTTCAAATGATTGTAACTGTCATCACTCTTTTTTTTAATTTACATACATCAGGCCTAATACAAGGAGCTCCTGGAGGAGAAGGAAAGTCTCAGGATGGTGGCTCAAGTGCAGGGGCGGGTCCAGAAGAATGAAGATGAGCAGAAGCAGCTCTGGAAGCGATATGAGCTGAAATATGATACTGAGAAGGTCAAGACGGTGCAGGAACTCACATCCCTTAGGAGTGAGATTGAGAAGCTAACGGCCTTGGAGGACCGCAACAAAGGCCAGCTGCAGAGCTCTGAGCGGATAATGTCTGAGCTGGCCTGGATCAGAGATGAGCTAGAGAAGGGACGTGTCCAGAAGAATGAAGATGAGCTGAAGCAGCTCCAGAAGGTTGTTGAGGAATGGAAGAGCCAATATGAGCGGAAATCTGATACTGACAAGGGCAAGTTGCAGCAAGAACTCAAATCCCTTACTAGTGAGATTAAGACGCTAACGGCCAAGCTGAGGGCCTTGGAGGTTGGCTACAAGAAATGCAGTCATACCTCCACCCGCATATCCTCATTTGAGGTGCAGCTACAGACCATCAAAAAGAAGGTGGAGCAGGGGCTGACCCAGAAGAATCATGACATTGAGACGCTCACAACCAAGCTGCAGAGCTTTGAGCAGGTAGTGTCTGAGCTGGCCCGGATCAGACATGAGCTAGAGAAGGGACGGGTCCAGAAGAATGAAGATGAGCTGAAGCAGCTCCAGAAGGTTGTTGAGGATTGGAAAATCCAATATCAGCTGAAATCTGATACTGACAAGGGCAAGTTGCAGCAAGAACTTGAATCCCTTAGAGGTAAGATTAAGACGCTAATGGCCAAGCTGAGGGCCTTGGAGGATGGCAACAAGAAATGCAGCCATACTTCCACCTACATATCCTCCCTTAAGGAGCAGCTACAGACCAACATCAAGAAGGTGGAGCAGGAGCTGACCCAGAACAATCATGAGATTGAGAAGCTAACAGCCAAGCTGAGGGTCTTGGAGGACCGCTACAAGGGCCGGTTGCAGATCTCTGAACAGAAGCTTCAGAGGGAGCTTAAGTTGTTCCAGAGGCGCCTGGAAGATTTAGAAAAGAGAATAAAGGTTCACCACCATGTAATCACTATCAAAGAGATAACAGTGCGTGGAATCTGTGGATGGGTCTCCATTACTGCCCTGGTAGAGTCCAAACTCCTCAACCCCTCAGACGTCCAGAAGATTGCTCAGGGCCAGCTCACCATCGAGGACATTGAGAGCAAGCTAAAGAGATACCTACAGGGGTCAGGCTGCATCGCAGGAATCTTTCTTGGGAAGGAAAACAGGACCCTCCCCATCTACCAGGCTAAGAAGGAGGGCCTTCTCCGACCAGGCACCTCCCTAGTGCTTTTGGAAGCACAAGCTGCCTCTGGTTTTACGATTGACCCCCTTAACAAGACTGTTCCTGACTGTGGAGGAGGCATGTGAGAGGAACCTGATAGGTCAGGAGTTTAAGTTTAAGTCCAAGCTGCTGTCAGCTGAGAGGGCTGTCACAGGCTAGGACAAGCACAAGGACCCACACACAGGCGACATCATCTCCCTCTTCCAGGCCATTGAGAAAGACATCATAGAGAAAGGGCATGGAATCCGCCTACTAGAGGCCCAAATTGCCAGCGGTGGTATCATCGACCCCAAAAAGAACCACCGCATTGATGTGGATGTAGCCTTTCACCGGGGATACTTTAACAAAGAGATGAATGACATACTAGCCGATGAAGGGGATGACACCAAGGGCTTCTTTGACCCCAGCTTACCTTACTTACCTGCAGCTGATGAAGAGGTGCATCACTGATGAGAAGACCGGCCTGGTTCTACTTCCCCTTTGGGACAAGAAGGAGTCCAGGATTTTGAGGATGCGAGAGCAAGAGTGCGAGTGGGAGGGAATCATCATCTTGGCAGCTGATAGTTCCATCCGCCTGGTGGTGGTGGATCAGAAGACTGAGAAACGGTATGACATCCAGGACTACCTGGACAAGGGCTTGCTTAGCCAGAGCACCATTGATCAGTACCACTCTGGGGCACTCACCCTCACCAAGTTCGCTGACCAGGTCCTCAACAAGAGTAACATGGACGTGTCCATAACTTCCACTTGTGCAGAGGATGTTGCCATGGTAGAGGAGGACAACGGGAGGAGGATTATCCAAACCACCACCACCTCCTCCACCTTCAGCCTCTCCTCCACCAGCTGTATCCGGTTGCATATGAATGAATCAGTCTTTTTCACTGGACAGAGTTTTAAATATCTGGAAATAAATATTACACCGCATTTAGATAATCTGTTCAAAGAAAACTATATCCCTCTCATAGATAAAATTAGAACAGATCTGTATAATTGGTCCACTACCATCTCTCTGGGGAATAATAAATGTTATACGAATGAAATTGTCCCAAGATTACATTACTGAACATGTTACTTATCTGCAGCTTTTTAAAATCTCTGAACAAACATATTTCAAAATGGTGTCATGGTCGTTGGTGAGACAGGACTCACGGTGGGTCCAGATGGAAGCTAACCTTTTTGATCCCTTGCCCTTGGATTCTCTTATATTCACAAAACACTTCAATAAGATAAAAAACATGGATCAATGTTTTACTGTTTTCAACACACTTTTAGCATGGAAGGATTTTGCTAAGAAGTTTGGTATTATCACGTGTACTTCAACCTACTGTCCTATCCATCAGAATCCTGATTTGAACAAACACTTCATCAATTAATATATGCACATGGACAAACATGGGTATAAAACAATTTATAGATTTGTTTCATAAAAACAAGCAATTAAAATCATTCATTGATTTAATAATTTGGTATTCCTTATACAGAGTTTTTTAAATATGTACAAATTCAGAGTGCTGTCCGTTCGTAAATAAATTGTGGTCTAGATTAAATAACTGAAATCTATTAAAGATTTGGGGAAAAAATCTAGGGATGGTCTTGGAGGAAAATAGCTGGCTAAATATTTGTGAAAGAATACATTTCTTTCACAAATGCATATTTTGAATTAAATAGGCTACATTGTGCAATGCCTGCTGTAACAGCTGTGTTGGAATGTCAAAGCTAAACTCTATTAATATTCTATCTACGCAAGACTGGCATGCTGTGACTGGTAATTGGTCATTATGAAGACAAGAGGAAGTATGTTACTATCGTTTTATTTTAACAATACATTTGAATGGATGCCAAAACATTTACAAAAGGTATATTGTAAGTGATGTTGGTGGCACTTAAGTGACACACCCAATGGTAACTTGGAGAGTTTTATTACTTACCTTATATAACCTTTTAAAAGCAGGATTTAGCTTCACGTACAGTGCAGAGTATGAACGGCTTCCTGGTGGTAATCTGTTCTGTTCACTTTTTTAAAATGAAAACTGGGTTATGCCAAATTTGACATGATTTTGTAGCCGCTGACAAATTTCCAGCATGAGGTCCGAATATGAACATCGGGAACGACGGACGGGCGGCTTCACCCCTTGTAGTGTGACATCAGTGATGTGGCGTCTGGGACGCCCCACGACACCCCAACAAAATGTCTAGCATGTCAGATTTTTTTCTTTTTTCCTACCTAGTTTGACACTCCTGACAACGGTCAATGACGTGCTCCTGGACATAGGTCAATTGGATGACAGAGTGCTCAAGATCTCTTTACCCTCCTCCCCGAGGACCTATGAACTCACACAAGATTGTGATCATGGCAGCATACGATGATTGGTCGGGGTCATACTTGTAGCGTTGCCACTCTCCTGGCCAAGATGTTTTTTGGATCACTGGATGTTTTTTGTTATTCTCACCATTCTCTGCAAACTCTAAAGACTGTTGTGCGTGAATATCCCAGGAGATCAGCAGATCCTGAGATACTCAATCCACCCTATCTGGCACCAATAATCATTCCACGATCAAACTCACTTAAATCACATTTCTTCCCCATTCTGACATTTAGTCTGATTCATTGAATGAGCATCTGGAGAGATGGTTGTGAATGCTGTGACCGAAATGATGTGCTGGAATGCCCTAGTGTGTGGTCACACCCAGATGGAGTCCATAGCGTTATTGAACACAAAGCTGAAAAACAAGAAATCTATGTGCAGTGCACTGCAAATCCTGAAGGCCTATGACGTAATACATTGGTCACTAATTCTGTGTTTTATGTCTAGTGGGTATTCCCTACGTTTTTTTTTTCTCTTAAGGCACACCAGTTCCCAAGAAGGCTGGCGACAGAACAGTGCTAGTATTATTCCTCGGGAGTCTATCGTTAATTGTTATCACAACGACAAGACACAAGATTTCCTTAAATGAGGAACTTAGCGTTCGAGTAGAGTTCACTCCACTTTATTATGTACACAAACTTGTAAATGCTAATATTTAAACACGATAGTATTAACAGTGCTAGCAATAAATAGCAATTTGCCGCAATTTACCGCATTTTCTGAAGGACATGCAAATCTCTAGTTATTGTTAGTGGGCTAATTGTAAGCCCACAGTATATCATCCTCCCCCAGGCCAAACGGGAAGTGTGTACGCAGTTGGGGGGGGGGGGGCAGTTGCTATCACCGCTTGAGAGCTCGTAAGGTCTTGGATTGGCAAGACGGGGCTCATCTGTGTTTGTGAATCAGTCTAGGCGTTCGGAGACGGCGAAGGTGAGCGCACGGGAGTGCAACGGTGAACTATTATTTCCCTCTCCATATAACGTCTACTTTCCGTCATCTTGCCTTTTTTCTGTACCATCCCAAAAGTGCTGTTCTGTCGGCTACTGCCTACTGTGATCCAAGTGAAGACAGGGTAACAGTGTACTTCATCATAGGTTCTCATTTATCATTGTAGCAAGCAAATTAGTTTTTGTGTGACAGGTGGTTACTGTCACACACGCATGGTCCCTTTTTTCTGGGTATTTCGACGTGCAGAAAATAACACTCATTCGATGTAAGCATATTGATAATGTGTGGTTAAAATTATCATACGAGCAAAATGCAATGCAGTAAATTCCAGCCGCATTATTATTATCATTTCATTGAGAGCCAAATCCCTGGTATCAGTTTGGAGCTTCTGTGGAACAGACATAATTAAAAAACTGTCAGTGTTTATGTCTAGTGGCTATGCCCTAGGTTTTTATTTGTTAACTTATAACACACCTATTCCCAAGAAGGCTGCTGACAGTATTGTGCCTCGGGAGCCTATTGGAGTTATTTTTAATTTTTATTTTTTTTCATTTGATCAGTGGCAGCGGGATTCCACTTACCTGGGTGGGGCGCCATACATACATGCGCGCGCGCGCACACGCAGGCACATTTTTTAAAACAACTATTTTAACCTTGGAGGCTTAATACCCTATACAGGGTTCATAGAAAAAAGGAAAACAATAAACTAGTACACGTGGTGTCCCAATTAGTCTACTTGCTGGCCTTGGGAGCATGAATTTGTTTGCTGGACAAAGTAAAATGATCAATTAATTGAAACTACCCACGATGGGGAGAGGCTTTAGAGGGCAGATATGGATGATATTGGAATATACACAAAGGGATCAATACATTTCAGTTCAGCTTCTATGCATAGGATAGCGTTCGAACACATAGCGAGTGCCCATTCAGGATGTTCGAACAGCACCTGAAGCACAGCAAACCGACTACAGTTTTGCACTCTATTATGCAGGCTCATCTCCATTGAATCTTTATCTGCTTAATCTTAAAATGCGATTGCAAATGAGCTGTGTGCTCATGGAAGCCTGCGAGGCAATAAATAGCAATTTGCCGCATTTTCTTTCGGACATGCAAATCTCTAGTTATTGTTAGTGGGCTAGATGTAAGCCCACAGCGTATCATCCTCCCCCAGGCCAAACGGGAAGTGTGTACGCAGGTGGGGGGCAGTTACTATCATCACATGAGAGCTCATTAGGTGTGGTCTTGATTGACAAAACCGGACTCATCCCTGTTTGCGAATCAGTCTAGGCGCTCGGAGACGGCAAAGGTTAGCGCACGGGACTGAAACGGTGAAGTATTATTTCCCTCTCCATATAAAGTCGACTTTACGTCATCTTGCTTTTTTTCTGTACCATCCCAAAAGTGCTGTTCTGCCATCTACTGTCTACTGTGATCCAAGTGAAGACAGGGTAAGGTAACAGTGTACTTCATCACAGGTAATAACAATGTTAACCCTCTTCTTATATTTGGGGTTAATTTGACCCCATTCAGAGTTTGACATCTTTAAAATACCAGTTAACCTTTTATAAATCTTGATACTGTATGGTTTTTCTATTTTCTAAACAAAAGTCCTGTAACAACTTTGCATGTGTTGTATAGGCTTATTTTAACCCTCTGTAACTGTATAAAATGTCTGAAAATATACAACCATTTTCATTTTTATCTCAGATTTCTGTGGATGATTCTGGTGGCACTTTCACATACTGGTGCAAAACTTTCACTTAATGTACCTCACACTCTAAAATGAGATGTTTCTCAAATATTTTTCATATTTATCGATAAAGGCTAGCCATTTGGGAGACAATAAGAATGCAACACACAAAGTGTAATCATTTTGCGTTTATTTAAACTGTTGGGGTCAATTTCACCCCAAATATAAAGGTGGTCATAAACTCTTAACATTATAGGGGGGTTAAGTAGATGGTTTGTCTCTAATCAAGTGAGTGATGAGAGTGAGGTTTTAGTTCCACATCCCTATGAGGTAAAGCAGGCTGAAGGCGCCTGAAAACGGTGGGGTAGAACATCATCTGTCTGAAGCTTCTGCCTGACTGGCCACTTATTGGCCAAGACCAAATTTGGGAATGGAGAACTTAACCTGTTCTGTCGCTATCTAGTTGCCATCAGACAAAAGCAAAATTATTTGGAACTTCACTTGCAGTTGAGTTGAGGGTGGCTTGTCATAGAAAAGTTGAATGTAAATAAATGACAGCTGATACCTGCCTCTGGAGAAATTAAAAGTGTAATAACATGGTGTGGCCAATGCTTGCCTTAGTCAGTCTTCCCATGCACATACAACTTCAGATGTCTTAATGTGCACATTGTGAGCCGATATGATTGAAAAGTACGATACAGACACAGAAATGTTCCCATGTAAATTTGGCCCTTCCAAATATGGGACAGAAAGCACAAAAGAAGAGCGAGCACTGGGCGTTGGCTAGCTGTAGGACATTCTCAAAACTCTCAAATACACCAATCAGCCACAACATCAATATTACCTGAAAATCATAGACTTTGATTGATTGCATGTCGATATATTTAGAATAATTCCTTGTTTTTCACTTGGCAACAAAACAAACATATTAAACACATTACGCTCAACACAAGATAAACACGAATGTATCCCCATTTAAGGAACTATTGGGTCTTTATTAAATTCATGATGTGGCTAACCACATCGATTCAGCTAGAAACGTGGCAATATTCTATCATTAAAAGAGAAAGCTGCAAAACTGAAACGGTTAAATCGCGACTCCATATCAGCAAAATCTTAAAGTGAGTACAATTTAATACTTGTTGTGAAAACTGGATGAGAGGCTCTCCGTGTTTGCGAATCAGTCTAGGCGCTCGGAAGGTGAGCTCACGGGAATGCTACGGTGAAATATCTTTTTCCCTCTCCATATAAAGTCTAATTTAAAATGTACAATTTCCTAGGACAGACGTTGGATTAAAAATTACGAGTACGATAACCAATTCCCGGTCCGATCTGTCCGGTGCTAGATGCACGACTGAGGGGCACGCAGGCGGTAATAAATACTACACAGAAATGATGGACGGATCATTATCACAGCAAGTGGCATATGGCGCGGGACATGAAGGGGGACTTAGAGGGTATGGAGAAGTCGCTCTTTTCCATTAAATATCAATGCGCAGCTGTAATGCATTTTATGCACCGTAAATTTCGTTTCTTAAAAATAACGTTTTTCATGTTGCCCTTGGTGGCACCTGTATAATCATGATTATGTTGTGGCACAACAATTTTTGTCTAATTTTGGTTAATCGAATTCGCTTAAAGTAAAACGTAAGCATTATTTATAAAAAGATATACGTGTTTCAGTGTTTCATTAAAAGCATTTTTGTTATAGCTCCCCATTAGTTTTTGTGTGACAGGTGGTTACTGTCACACACGCATGGTCCCTTTTTTCTGGGTATTTCGACGTGCAGAAAATAACACTCATTCGATGTAAGCATATTGATAATGTGTGGTTAAAATTATCATACGAGCAAAATGCAATGCAGTAAATTCCAGCCGCATTATTATTATTATTATTATTACTATTATTATTATTATTATTATTATTATTATTATTATTATTATTATTATTATTGTAGTAGTAGTAGTAGTAGTAGTAGTAGTAGTAGTAGTAGTAGTAGTAGTATTTAGATGTTGTTTTAAATGAAACATTGTTGACATAAATATTTATGTTTTATCAAATGAAAAATCATGCCATGAAGCTAATCCTGCCCGCTACTGTTTGGCGCATTGGTGGCTGTAAATCCATGTATTCAATGGTAACATGAAATTATTATGATGGATATTGTTCATAGAAGTGATGACATGTATCTATAATGGTTGGTTATTCATCTTTGCTTTTGCTTTTCCCCTTCAGTGTGCAGGCCCTTCATCAGAAAACACATTTCCTGCTGACTCAATTTAAGGAATATCTGGCCAAAGCAGACATGAGTCTTCAGACTGTAAGTTCTTCTAAAGTGTGTATACCTACTATCCAGTGGAGGGTAGTAAACTGTTTTTACTACTAGAAATACTATATGTCAACAAATAAATGTTTTACTGTTCAAAATATTTATTTTCTCCTTGCTTATATTGTTGACATACTCCTTTGTAACCAATCCAATTTAGGCCTATATTAACAGCAAACAGTGTTCTAGGTCACACTAGCAAAGTTTCCAAAACCCTTATAGCTAGAGCTATAGCTGCTTCAGGTTTGGCAGTTGACAAAATGCCAGCAGTCAGTCCAAAATGTCTGATCAACACTATTTGTCAGAGAGCCATGTTAAAGTGCTGTTGTGTGCTGATGTGTGTTGAGGAGTGACTGAGAGATTATTGTGATGAGGTAATGCTCAGTGGTGCTTATACCAGTGTGACACAGGCTTACAATGCATCCTCCTGTGGACCTGCAAGATTACAAGTTCATTCGATTTTATCTAAATATCTAATAACAAAATTACATTAAATAAATAAATACATATAAATAAAGAGAATAATTCTAGAAATAATCAATATCATAAAACGAAATATGATTGCTGAAGCAAAATGACCAATTAGGCTCATGTGCCATGTTAGAGCTCCACCCTGTGGAGAAAAAAAAAACCCTACGATATGCCAGAACAGATCCCCGATAGCTAGAGAAAAGCAAAGAAGAAGAGTGAGTTAGCTGCATTCCAGATGTGTTCATGCGAGCTGCAAAGAAAAAAGATTTAAGACTACAGATAAATACGAAACAGAAACTATTTATGACCGAATTGTACCGTATACGTACCCGTTTTACCGGTTGATAACAGTACCAAGAGCTAAGTAGCTCCAATACTCTCTGCAGTGAAACTGAAGAGTGAATAAACACGCCATTTTTTCTGTTGATTTAACAAAGGAATTGCTTATAGTTTATAGTTAAGTTTATATTTTTATTGTATTGATTGTGTGAAACGAGCCTCCCAGGAGAAGAACATTCCTCAATGCGTGTGCAATGAGATCAGCAGATTCTCTCACTGGCAATCTGGGGTATCTGAAAACGTTTTGCTATCATTTCTGTGTTGAACGATATGTTTTCTCCCAACGGTGAGCAACGTTTTGCAACAGGCTTTGAGGTATGTTTGCTTCCGTTTGGTGGGTGTGTCGGGAGTCTAGCCTGAATCATAGGAGCCATAGGAGCAAACCATACTACGTCAGTCAGTCCGCCCATGGTTTGCAACAGGATGTTGAACGCGCCACACCCTTTCTGTTTAAATAAACGTTTTGCTACGTTTTGTCGGGGCTGAAGGTAGCCCTGGTATTGTTGAACTAATTGAGAATTGAGTTATTGAAACAAACTTAGCAAATTGAGAGACCGAGAATTTAAGGAAAGAAACAAAGTGATTTCTTGTGTTTGTGTATACTGATTGTTTGAACTGTTTAGTGTTAAAAGGTACAATATGTATGATTTCTGAGCCTTTTTCAATGATAGGAAGGGTTTGGTCTTGTAACAATGTTTTAACACAAAAATCTTACCTATTTTACCTTTAACAGTAAACGTAATGATATAAGTAAAATAGGAATAATAGTTTGTTTAATTCATGCAAAAATAGGATTAAATTGGTGGGCAATTACAGTGTTATGAATGTAACATTTGGACACAGAATGACAAACAAAATCCCGCAGAAAAAATACCGAAGAAGACAAAACAAATTGCCAAGCTCCAAAGTCAACTTGCAACTCTGACTGCAAACAAGACACACAGACGCTAGCTCTAGCCATGTTATTGTCAAGTCAAGTAGGGAAAAGCTGACGCAAACGCAAAAGCAGAGTCCAGAGCTACAGACAAACAGCAAAGTGTCAAACCCCAACCCTGGTACTGTTTCAAATGTGGTGAAGATGGCCACGTCACCACTTCCTGTGAAAATGACCCCAATCCTGCATTAGCAGCCAAGAAGAAGAAAGACAGTCTGAGTGGGAATCATGCAGTCGTACTGCAGTCGAGCTCCTTTAAACTAGGAGCAGTTCCTGTTACGGGGTGAATGGGGAATGATGTTACCAATGAATGTCCTAAACGCACCAAGATCCTGCTAGCTGATTCAAAGCCTAGACGGCACACTGTCAGCCACCCAATGGATTAGTTGGTGAAAAGTGTTCCGCTCAGATACAAATAGCAGGTAGAAAATGTAACTGTTTGCTGGATACGGGATTGCAAGATGAGCTGCACAAAGATTACTCCAAAGTGCAAAATCGTCAGAGAGTTTCCCCAAAGTTTGGATACAAGCAAGTCCTGAAAGTCTGGCAAATGCGACAAAAACAGACCACTGAGGGAAATGTAATTTATTTATTTATTTATCAGGGACAGTGCACATTAATCAACATTTTCAGCTTTCACATCAATGTAAATGCGCCAGAGTTAGCTAATGAGCTGTAGTCCCCCTAAAGGGCTGCTGAGACTCCCCGGGAAGGACCCAAGGGTGATTCCAGCTGGACAGTCTGGTTTTATGCGCGTCAGTCACCATCCGACAAACGTGTTCTGACTAATGGGCCATTGTGGAACATCCGTCTTCTTCCCCCTTGCCTGGACGACTAA
This sequence comes from Conger conger, assembly GCF_963514075.1. Taxonomy (NCBI): domain Eukaryota; kingdom Metazoa; phylum Chordata; class Actinopteri; order Anguilliformes; family Congridae; genus Conger; species Conger conger. Next base: position 76,736 of record NW_026890532.1, read on the forward strand.
TAGTCAAGACTTCTGTCTAGACCGCAGTATACCTATACATCCTGAGGACAGAGAAGCTGTTGGAAAACATCTCCAAGAACTGCTTAGCGCAGAAGTGATCAGAGAGTCTAAATCAGAGAATATAGCCTAAAGCTAGCCCCGGAAAAATGCATCTTTACGTAGACATCAGTCAAATACTTGTGCCATATAGTGTCACACCAAGTTCAAACCTGAAAGAGTTTAATTCCTTGAATTCATCCGTTATTACAGAAGATTTATAAAGGACTTTTCACACAAAGTACGGCCTCTCAACGACTTGACATCTGGATATCCACCTACCAGGAAGAACTTGAGGGTCAACAATGGGCAATATCGCAACCGAAAAGAGCCATTTTGTGGCAGGTGGATCACCGCATGTCAAGAGGCATTCGACCTGATCATAAGGGAACTGACAACTGTGCCAGTGCTGGCTTTTGCTAATCGACAGCTGCCATAGACTTTATATACAGACGCAAGCACTACTGGGTTAGGCGCTGCCCTCTACCAAGAACAGGACAGGCACCTGAGAATCGTTGCCTATGCTAGTAGAGGACTTTCACACAGTGAATCCAGATACCCTGCCCACAAACTAGTTTTTAGCCCCTAAATAGGCTGTAACTAAAAAGTTTCATGATTATCTTTACGGCAGTTTATTTACTGTAGTAAAGGATAACAATCCCATTATGTACTTTCCACTGCAAGATTGGATGCAACCAGTTCCAGATGGTTAGCCGCTCTGTTGACATATAATTTAAAGTTGCAATACCAAGCTGGAAAGCTGAACAACGACGCTGATAGTTTATCCTGACGACCACATGGAGGACTATCGAACGTTTTCACATCCCAGAAAGAACAGGAACGTATCTTGAATAAGGTCATCTGGTAAACTCCGGTGATCCTGGAGAAATTAGCGTTGATGTGGTTCAAGCCATTTGTGAGAGTCATCTCATCAAATTGACCAAACTTGCTGCTGATGTTGACATTGCCTATGTTGGATCATTGACAATGCATCCAAGTGCTATATCTGACAGTTAGACACAATGAGAACAGTGGTGGATTAATAGGTTATTTACAATCTGCCTTGTGCTGAAATCAAGAAGTTGCAATCAGCTGACCCATGTATCAGGGAAGTTCTTCAGTGAGAAAAGCACTCCCCAGTCTACCTTACCTTCTCAGAGTTGGATCATCTAGAGCTACAAGATGGCAGGAAAAGAATAACAGGATCAAACAAATTACCAGCTTGTCTTACCTAAGAAGCTCCGAACTGATGTGTTAAAGAGTCTGCATGATGAGTTGGGTCACATGGGCACTGATCATACCCTGGATTTAGTCCGGAATCACTTTTTTTGGCCTAAGATGACATGTGATGTGAAGCATAAAATCAAAACCTGTGGTTAGATGCAAGACCTTACCCGAATATCAAGGCAACAAGGCCATTACTGCTTGTCTGTATGGATTGCCTGTCCATAGAACCTGATCGAAGCAACGCTAAAGACGTGTTCGTAATAACTTCACTCTTGTAAATGTGTTCCTCAGTATTTGTAATGTACTTGGTCTAATTCATCATTCAGGATCAGAGTTAAATGCTAAATTTATACAGTTTGATGTGGGGTAATGCAATTCAGTGTTTATTTTCATGGTTTGGGAATTACAGGGCATCCACCAGGACACGATCCGTGACGAGTATATGGGGCTGAGGGAGAAGATCCTGATCCAGCTGGACGGGATGAAGGACACGGACAAGGCCAAATTCTTACGCTCTGAGCTCAACCTCATCAACCAGAAGATAGAGAGCCTGGAGGGCTTCTCCTCCTCCTACATAGAGAGGTGGGAGCAGTGGCACGTCTGCATCGACTGCAGCTTTTTTCCTTGGAAAGCTGTGGTTTCAGCCAGCAGTTTAGCGACAATGTGGAATGGAAAGGGTCAATGGAATGACATTTACATTAACATTTTAGTCATTTGGCAGAGGCTTTTAATCCCAAGCGATTTACAAGTGCATAGGTTCTTTGAAAGGTTAAGAGCATCAAATCCATAGCTAGTAAAATATGCATGAAGGGCTGTTCTAAACAAAAAGACAGTCATCATAAGTGCCTTTTTTTTTAAGGGTTAGGGTTAGGGTTAGACAAGAGAGATATCGGAAGGGGGGGGGGGGGGGGCAGGGAATCAAGAGGGATGACGAAGGTATTGTCTGAAAAGGTGTGTTTTTAGTCTGTATTGAAATATGGGGAGGGATTCTGCTATCCTGACAGTGGCAGGCAAGTCATTCCACCACTGAGGAACCAGAACAGAAAACAGGCTTGAACGTGCTGCTCGACTGCCAAGGGGCTCGTAGTGAGAGAACCACAGGGCGACCGGAGCTGGCAGTGGTCTTGCTGGGGTGTAGGGAGCAAGAAAGAACCTGCAGGTTCTGGCAGTGGAGGATACATGTGGAGCGAGGGAGAGCAGGCAGAGATCTGTGTGGTTCCCGGGGTATTGAGAGGGAAGGAAAGAGTTGAGTGTCATCGGCATAAGAATGGTATGAAAAGCCATAGGAAGAGATAACAGAGCCAAAAGACATGGTGTATAGAGAGAAGAGAAGAAGAACTGAGCTCTGCAGGACTCCAGTTTGTAGGGGGTGTGGGTCAGAGACTGAGCCCCTCCAGGCCACCTGGTAGGAACGACCAGAGAGGTAGGAAGAAAACCATCCAAGTACAGATACTGTGAGACCCATCCCAGTCAGGGATGAGTGCACAATGGTGGACTGTATCGAAGGGAGCCGACAGGTCAAGGAAGATGAGGACAGAGGAGAAGGGATTTGGCCTGGAGTGGAGTGCCTTAGTGACCGCGAGTTGGGTGGTCTCAGTGGAGTGGCCACTCTTGAAGCCGGACAGGTTGGGATTGTTCTGGAGAAAATAAGTTGACAGTTGGGAGCAGACCGCATGTTCCAGAGTTTTAGACAGAAAGGCAAGAAGAGAGACAGGCCGGTAGTTGTTGAATGAGCCGATAAAAGTTGGGAAACTTTTGAGGTGTTACTGTATGCTCTATAGTTTGTTATATTTTATAATGTATTGTGATATTGTAAGAAATAATAGGTTCTATCTTCTATGCATAATATTACAATCACATAGACAATGCTCTTACTATTGTAAGTGACTTACAATATAGGAGAAATGAAAGGGCTTTCACATCAACATTAACATGGCAATATGTATATTTTATCAATACTTGGCTATATATGCATTCTGTAGAATTATTATTTTTTGCTTTCAATCTACTATGTCTTCAATGTAATATGCATCAATTAGTTTGAGAAAGTTTGGAGTGTGTATGTGTGAGGAGCCGTTAGCCTTGTGTCTGAGCCTCTGGCGCCCCCTTTCTGCAGGCTGAAGGCACTGCAGGCTCTACAGCAAAGCCTGCTCCAGGCGGAGGACATTGTCAAAGTGCATGAGGCCCGTCTGACCGAGAAGGAGACCTCATCTCTGGAGGACTCTCGGGCCGCCCTGAAGGTAGCCAGCCATTCGGTCATTTATGTGTCAGAGCCTACAAAGCACGTCCAGTGCCATGCTATAGGCAGGGCTCTTATATATTAATGCAGAGGATGACCTGCAGGACATTTTGAAAATAATGTTTTTTCCAGATAAGCAATTCATTGTCTTAAGCATGTCTTTATAATATGATAACATACATATTCAATTCTAATGTATAATGCATATTATATACACTCAGTGAGCACTTTATTAGGTATTTATTAGACTTATTGGTCTTCTGCTGCTGTAGCATATCCACTGCATTTTTTAGCTGTCAAGCAGTTTGTCTGCAGTTGTGTCACTCGTAGCTTGCAACCTTCATGGCATTTCATCATACAATGCTTTGGGGGATATGTCAAAATTCATGTGATTTCAGATGAACTCCTAAACTAATCTGTAGAATGTGATCATACAAATCCTGGAATAGCAAGCAGAAATGACTGCTTTATATTTACTTTCATGACGCAAAAAAACAGCTCAAGCGAGATTTTGAAACAGCTGGCAGCTGGTATTTCAAGCTGGTCATAGCTGGATTTTACACAGTACAAACACAGCCATTCAAAGTGGATAAATGTAGGCATATCCAAGTTTGTACTGTGTTGAAATGGCAATTAAATACATTGCCATTACATGACATATTGACATATTACAAATTGAGAGTATGGAATGAGAGAATCAGCAAATCTGATATTTCAAATAGCAAACTATTAGTCTGCTAATTAAAATGCTAACATTGATGTAATTAAAACAATGATACAGTATGGATATCAGAAGGGCCCTATAAGCCTTTGCGCGTATATCATGAATCTTCAAATGATTGTAACTGTCATCACTCTTTTTTTTAATTTACATACTTCGGGCCTAATGCAGGAGTACCAGATGTGCTACAAGGAGCTCCTGCAGGAGAAGGAAAGCCTCAGGATGGTGGAGCAAGTGCAGGGGCGGGTCCAGAAGAATGAAGATGAGCTGAAGCAGCTCTGGAAGCTATATGAGCTGAAATATGATACTGAGAAGGGCAAGGTGCAGGAACTTGAATCCTTTAGGAGTGAGATTGAGAAGCTAACGGCCTTGGAGGACCGCTACAAGGGCCAGCTGCAGAGCTCTGTGTTGGTAGTATCTCAGCTGGCCTGGATCAGAGATGAGCTAGAGAAGGGGCGGGCCCAGAAGAAAGAAGATGAGCTGGAGAAGCTATGGAAGGATTGGAAGAGCCAATATGAGCGGAAATCTGATACTGACAAGGGCAAGTTGCAGCAAGAACTCGTACCCCTTACTAGTGAGATTAAGACGCTTACGGCCAAGCTGAGTGCCTTGGAGGTTGGCGACAAGAAATGCAGCCATACCTCCACCTACATATCCTCCCTTAAGGAGCAGCTACAGACCAACATCACGAAGGTGGAGCAGGAGCTGACCCAGAACAATCATGAGATTGGGATGCTAACAACCAAGCTGCAGAGCTTTGAGAATGTAGTGTCTGAGCTGGCCTGGATCAGAGATGAGCTAGAGAAGGGACGGGTCCCGAAGAATGAAGACGAGCTGAAGCAGCTCCTGAAGGTCTTTGAGGATTGGAAGAGCCAATATGAGCGGAAATCTGATACTGACAAGGGCAAGTTGCAGCAAGAACACGAATCCCTTTGGTGTGAGATTAAGATGCTAATGGCCAAGCTGAGGGCCTTGGAGGATGGCAACAAGGAATACAGCCATACCTCCACCTGCATATCCTCATTTGAGGTGCAGCTACAGACCATCAACAAGAAGGTGGAGCAGGGGCTGACCCAGAAGAATCATGACATTGAGACGCTAACAACCAAGCTGAGGGTCTTGGAGGACCGCTACAAGGGCCAGTTGCAGATCTCTGAGCTACAACAGAGGGAGCTTAAGTTGTTCCAGAAGCGCCTGGAACATTTAGAAGAGAGAATAAAGGTTCACCACCGTGTAATCACTATCAAAGAGATGACAGTGTCTGGAATCCGTGGATCGGTCTCCATTACTGACCTGGTAGAGTCCAAACTCCTCAACTCCTCAGACGTCCAGAAGATTGCTCAGGGCCAGCTCACCATCGAGGATATTGAGAGCAAGCTAAGGCCATACCTACAGGGGTCAGGCTGCATCGCAGGAATCTTTCTTGAGAAGGAAAACAGGACCCTCCCCATCTACCAGGCTAAGAAGGAGGGCCTTCTCCGCCAAGGCACCTCCCTAGTGCTTTTGGAAGCACAAGCTGCCTCTGGTTTTATGATTGACCCCCTTAACAACCTATTCCTGCCTGTGGAGGAGGCATGTGAGAGGAACCTGATAGGTCAGGAGTTTAAGTCCAAGCTGCTGTCGGCTGAGAACGCCGTCACAGGCTACAAGGATCCACACACAGGCGACATCATCTCCCTCTTCCAGGCCATTGAGAAAGGCATCATAGAGAAAGGGCATGGAATCCGCCTGCTTGAGGCTCAAATTGCCAGCGGTGGTATCATCGACCCCAAAAAGAACCACCGCATTGATGTGGACGAAGCCTTTCGCCGGGGATATTTTAACAAGGAGATGAATGACATACTGGCCGATGAAGGGGATGACACCAAGGGCTTCTTTGACCCCAACACAGAGGAGAACCTTACTTACCTGCAGCTGATGAAGAGGTGCATCACTGATGAGAAGACCGGCCTGGTTCTACTTCCCCTTTGGGACAAGAAGGAGTCCAGGATTTTGAGGATGCGAGAGCAAGAGTGCGAGTGGGAGGGAATCATCATCTTGGCAGCCGATAGTTCCATCCGCCTGGTGGTGGTGGATCAGAAGACTGAGAAACGGTATGACATCCAGGACTACCTGGACAAGGGCTTGCTTAGCCAGAGCACCATTGATCAGTACCACTCTGGGGCACTCACCCTCACCAAGTTCGCCGACCAGATCCTCAACAAGAGTAACATGGACCTGTCCATAACTTCCACTTGTGCAGAGGATGTTGCCATGGTAGAGGAGGACAACGGGAGGAAGATTATCCAAACCACCACCACCTCCAGCCTCTCCTCCACCAGCACTAGCTCCACCTCTTAAAATCTTTTCACAGTGAGAAACTGGTGCATTGAAACCAGGGATAGAAGGCAGGTGGGGGGCGGTTGGGAGATTTATGATCATACAATATTTAGGCAAGCTTAGGTGTAGACTGGTATCATTTAGTGGTAAGAATAAAAATGCTTACTTTGATTTAGCACAATTTATATCCAGCTTCTGATGTTAATGCATTTAATGTGTTGGTGTATTTTTTCACTGATGAGGAATATGGGAATATTGACATTTTTATTTTTTTAAGTGGGAAACTGTGGCGTAGTCCCTAGGGCGGCCATCAGCTGTACGCTAATATCCCCAGTACTTCTGTGGGTTGAATTCCCCACCATGACACTTTTTGCTCTGTGTTTCCATCTCTATCTGTAACCCTCTCTGCTTTCTCAGTCTTAATAAAATGGAAAATATATGTATATGAGGAGGGCACGCTGTTTCCTCTCCTTTTTTAAATAAAAGACATTTAAATGTATGAGAGAGCAACATTTTCTATGTTTAAGCACCTTTGGAGGAGGTTCATTTTTATTGTACTGCTTTCTCTGATCATTATAGCATAAAAATGTTAAGTGCCGTGCCTTTTCTATGGACCTGCACACTCTAAAACACTACTGTTACACAATGAACATGGTTCAGTTTCCTAGACATAGCCAAACTAACCAAACACATTTACGCAAATGCACTTCTAGTGTTTGGTGTGCTTTTGTATGTATAAAAAATAAAAGGTTTTAAACCACTAACAAAGTGAGTGCAGTGCTTCATTCATGTTTTTTTGTCTCATTTATTTCTTGATCAAAACCATCCACCCTCTTTTAATAGACTTGAATGAATTCTCCCTGGCAGTGGCAAAAGCTTAGTTTAAAGTTTGCTTATTATTGTTGTTTAGGGCGTCAAAATGAAGTCTTCGAGGGCCACATTATCAACCACAAATTAAGCCTCAGCAGCAAACTGTCAATTGTAACCAATCATCGGCTGATGAAAACAAATGAATTGGCCTTCTGCTGCTGAAACACTGAAATCCAGCACAGACATCTGTGATTTTGGCAGAATTTCTGTTATAGTTTGCACAGATGATTTTTTTAAAAGAAGTATTCTCTTAAATGAATGCTGGTGTAAGACATACTTAATGCCATATTAAGTACAACATGGTCTCAACACTTTTTTTCTTGCTTGCTGCCAGGTGAAGAATAAGCAGTATGCATTATACAACTGTATGTACCATAGTCTACTAATAGATGACAAAAATAGAACACAACCCTCTACAAATAGGAAGCATCAATTCTGGCATTACAAATTATAGTGCTACCTATGGCAATCACTACCTTGGCCAGGGAGAGGGTCACTTGAATGTTACAACTTCAAAGTCAAATGTATGCCTTTAACTGCAGATACAAGTACAGCATATTTCTTTTCTGTTTTAGTTTTATGGGAGGGCTTTTACTGAGGGTATCCATTTTTTTAAAGTGATTGACTGACTGGCCTGCTAAATATCCTATCAGGTGGAGATTAAGGTAAAACAGCTTGTCAGGTCATGTAGTAATTCATTTTAGCACTAGGTGGTGACATAGTTTTTCAGTTCATTATGGAAAAGGTTTGAATATTGATAGGAAAACCCTGACCCTGGTTCAACTCTGACTGATCTATGGTCCCTTTAAACAAGGCAATTCAGACATTGCTCATAGTATGGTGTTCAGGACTATGCTTGCTATAGAATCAAAGTGAACTCAGTGCTGAAGAGATGTGCAGGGCTGTGTTGCGCTGTAGGATACCCATCCAGACAGATGGCTCGTCAGTACTCCCTTTACTCCAGTCAGCCTCTTCCTCTGGCTGATTAAAACAACAGTTGGCACCGCTCACTTCCTGTTTCCCGTAACGAGGGAGCAAACTATGCAGCAAAAGCTCAGCCATGCGTGCATCAATCATACGCACAATCATAAAGGGGATGAGTTGTACCAACTTAAATTCATTCCTTAAATGGAATAATTTCTCTTAATATCCCCTCTCTCTCTGTCTCTCCCCCTCTCTATCTTTCTCTCTGTGTCTGTTTGAATGCATGTTTGATGGAAACAGATGAGCAGTACATTGACTCTTGCAGGCCTGGGCCCCATAGCAGTGTTGAAAGCAGAAGGTGGGTAATGAGTGCACATCAGGTGCTATTTGCCATGGTTATTGGGCTATCCATAGACACAAGGCCTCTCTGGTGGGTGATTAGCCTGAACTATAGAGCTTGAACTATAGAGTTTAGACCAGGTAATGAGGCTTAAAAAAAGCCGCCTATTGGATGTGATATAGCTGAGAATCTTCACTCACAAATCTAGCAAAACCAGAGTGATGCAAATACAGTAAATGGTCGCCATTTATATAGCGCCTTTATCCAACGCGCTGTACAATTGATGCTTCTCATTCACCCATTCATATACTGTAAATGAATGAATGTTTTACTATATTGGAAACCCAGAATAACATTTTTTATTGTGTAATGTAAAACAATATATGATAAAGAAACAAATCACAAAAGCAACAGTATTCTTCTGAGGGTTTACAGTATTTTGATGTTTGTTCTCACAGTGCAATATACTGTAATTCAGAAAAGAAAAATACAATACAATCAATTACTCAAAATACATTGCAATCAATAAAAAATACATACCAAAAAGCAATGTTTTCACTATATACAGTAATTTGCACATATATTGTCTGTCTATCAGTATCAGAAGTCTACTGTTGGCCTGGCTCATCCATCCTGTCCTCTGCATTTGGCCATAGATTTTCATCAACATCACTCCGAATGTTATCTCTTGCTATACACCGAGGAAAACATCTCTTTGCGTGCCTTATCCAGCCCTGGATGTGTTCCACTGTTATGTCCATACACCCAGCAGCCATTGCATCTAGAAGTGACATCTCTTCATGTAGGAGGTGGTCCTAAACCTTCACATATACCTTCATAAACTTCATATTGGTACCTGAGTTCCTTGACACCCTCAGAGTTCCTGTCAAAGGGGACAGTTTACAACTGTTTCATCCTGATCTGATGTTTCGGTAGCACTCTTGAAATGGTTGTAGTGCTTACACTGTCAATGTTTGGAAATATGTTGTTGTCTGCGATTATGTTGTTGCGTATTTCTCTTAGCCTGATGCTGTTGTTGACAATGACCATCCCAATTATTGTATCCTCCTGTTGAGACGTAAACATTATTCACCTTCCCCCTGTGTGACTGTGTGAGGCAACTGCTGGGTTCTGTAGTGAGTCAAAGACAAATGTGCACTGATACATCTGCTTTTTCTGGAGACATCTCAAATCACAGTACTGCTGTAATATACACATCAATTGAACTCCTTCAGTCAGAATGCTGTAAATACTGTATAGTACCTGTTGGTTTACCTGAAAATCCTCACTATTGAAGCCACTATGGATCTAGGCAAGTTTGGTTGAACCCTCAACCTGCTTCCCTCAGGGACAGACCATGATTTATCACATGATCAATGACTGTGGCTCTGATTTCATCAGACACAACTGTTCTTGCTCTTCCACGTCTTCTTCCTCTACCTCTGGCTGCATCCATTTTCCCCACCAAGGCTAAAGAATGCAAATGCCAATCCAAAGGTGGCTCCTTTTGTATATGTGGTAACGGGGCACAAACAACAAACACCTGGGTAGGTTGTTCACTGAAATGACAGCCAGGTGTTTCAACAGTACATATACAGCAGTAATAGTGGAACAATCTCTTCAGTGACAACTACATCTATATTTCCCTATATACATGCACATTTCAATGCAAGTATGATCACTTTTGTATAGATGGTAACGAGGCTGTAAATAAAAAAAATGAATAAACTGAATAAACTTTCTGCTCAAATCAGAATGATCTGTCATATATTTCAAGCATATAGTTTCATTTTTCTGCCAAAATGCAGCATATTTCCTACCACAATGATCAGAATTTTATTGGGTTTTGAACTGAAAGTTAACTGTTTTGAACATGGTATCTAAATGTCCGCAAAATCTGCTGTATTTGTACAAACTTTTGCTGGTAGTGAACACTGACTGAGAGAGGTATTCATGAATTTTGGAAGAAGTGGTGATTGAATGCCTTTAGTATGAAAGCAATGCAAAAATATCCACAGTTTAGTTCACATAGTCTAATGATATGGTGAATGTGTTAAGTGTTTTGAAAAAGTGGACATGGTATTGAGACAAGTGAGAAAACGATTGTAAAAAAACTGTAAAATGAATCATATCAAGTATTTACTACATTCAACAGTTATAAACCTATGCATGCATAACCTTTGGCACTATTTGCTTCCAAGCGTGGCGGAAGGCTATTAATTATATTATGTATGATTGAGTAGAGAAAGCTTTTTATTCTATGCCAAGGGTCAGAAAACTGTGCATGTAAAGTTATTAATATCTACTCTGCTGACAATAAATGTATTTATCTTTTCATTAAAATTTTTTATTATGAACACTCAGCTTGTAAAGATGTAATCGCCCAACAACATGAACATATATTGACAAAAGTCATGAACTGAGAAACATTACCTATTTAGTCATTCAAGAGCATAACAAGAGGGTTTCTTCTTTGAAGAATAAGGAAAGAATTAATTGATAAAACCCATGAGCTTGTGCAAGGTGCCATTGTCAAGATTACGCATACAAAAGACAATGTGCTCCTTATATAAGAAGCATTTCTGCGGTTTATAAGAAGCCTTTCATAGGTGTAATCCTGACAAATGGTGAAATTGGTTTATCAATAAATTATTTTTTCTTCACCAGTGTTACAGCAAAGTTATTTTGTCACCCCCATGTCTTTAATTTTATTATTTTATAGTTCATAGTACTTTATGTAACAGAATTACCAGTGCCTTGTTTGTACCAGATGTGCTGTGGTTTATATTCATGCTGTAACATTATCACACTTTACCATGTTAGTAAACCTTTCAGGAAAAGGATTAGGCAAATTACGAATCCCATCCTGTGATTTTAGAAAATAGTTTGTTTGTGTCTTTGTCATTGTATGCGCATTAGTGTGCCCATGTCCATGTGAACGTCTGAATGTGTGTGTGCGCGAGTGTGCATACGCGTGTGTGTGTGTGCATATATATGTTCAGAACCACAGATTTTGGATATAATTCACACTTGTGTCAATTATTCACCACAATCATGTGTAGCTTATCGATTGCCATCTGCCAAGTTAGCAGTTTTCTGCGATTAGGTATATGAGAAAAACAGCAATCAGCTCCACTCACTGGTGCAAAGTTTCTCCTCCTTACAGTTGCTAGTTTCAAAGGCCCTTTATGGGTGAATTAGCCAAGAGAAACTGGAGGACCATGGCTGTGTATTCCTCCTTTTTAACACTGTGCTTGTTTTTCCAGCAGACCTTATGCCTGGTAAGCCTGCTTCAATAACCAAAATAATTATTGCATTCAATTTTAAATGAACGGTGAAACTTTAATGTTCTTTTTTTATTCCTTCTTCAGCCAACAGCCAGAATCCCAGGTAAGATG